>NC_039358.1:140922354-140977701 GCF_003573695.1 Papaver somniferum
TTTTTGCATGAACTTGAATTATGCAGCAAATAAACGGAGTTTTTATGATTTTGTTTCTTCTTTCCTTCCCAGCTGTGCTCTCCTACCTAGTAGTTAGGAATTTATATAGGCCAAAATACCGGCCATTTTTTTGGTCACAGTTTTTATCCAAATATTATCAAAATCAAGTCATTAAAAGATTGAGATAAAGAAGCTGATCAAATACGTAATATCTAGAGAGAACGCTTTGCATCATCCTGAATAAGATTATTTAGAGTATATAATATACATAGAGAGAGGATAAGGCTTCTTTGGGCATCGTCGAATCCGCTCACTCACCAAATTACTGATGACACATAACACAACTCACCATTCTTCTTCGTACAGTAAGAATCTGAAACATGGATTTATATTCACTATTTTAATTTTCTTAGAATTTTTTTATATTGAATAGAGAAATTGATCGATTATTTCAAGGTTTTTTATTTATTAAGGTCTTCCGATTTCGATCTTTGTTTCTTTGTTCCACATCATCTTGTTTTTCATGATTAGTTTGGAAGTGTTTTCTTTTTTAATGTATAATCATTGCTTCATGTATGGTGTTTATTTATGTTATCTGGATTGGATTGTGTGTATTATTCGAGGGATTTTCTGGCTTCGCATGATAAACTTGTATTTGTTCTTTACATCATATTGCAGGTAATTGCGATTAATACAGGCTGTATAGATCTTGTTTAATTGTCGTTTCTCAAGTTTGGCCACGATGGTGGAGGGCGGAGCTACAAAACTCGATAAAGCAGAGTTTTCAGAATGTTGGCAAATGTCATGGAGACAACCTTACATTCTGCGTCTTGCCTTTTCTGCTGGCATTGGAGGACTTCTCTTTGGTTATGATACAGGTAAATCACCCGTTTCATGATTTAATTTCTAATTATAGAGTGTATATCAAAGTCTGAGTTAACAAAATTTCAGAGTTTTTGCTCTTTGTCGCAATTGGTTATATGTGTGCTGTGTATCCATGTATAGCCGTCTTGTTCATTGGCTAGCAGTTTGCATGATTTTACTCAAAATGAAACAGATCTTAGTGCAATTATAATCGAGTTGAGTATTCTTGCTTGCAGGAGTTATCTCTGGTGCCCTTTTGTACATTCGTGATGACTTTCCCTCTGTTGATAAGAGTACATTTTTACAAGTAAGCTGCATTTCATTTCTTTTCCAACAGTTTTAAAACAAAAAAAATTTGCATGAAACCATCTTATTGTTAATTCCCTTTCAATTCTTCTTCTTGACATAGTGTATACATTTTGCCAGGAAACTATTGTTAGTATGGCCGTAGTAGGGGCCATATTTGGTGCAGGAATTGGTGGTTGGATGAATGATGCCTGGGGACGAAGAAAATCAATTTTGATTGCTGATTTCTTGTTTTTTATTGGTTCAGTAGTCATGGCTATAGGTCTATGGCCTTGGTTGATTATTCTTGGAAGGGTATTCGTGGGGTTAGGAGTTGGAATGGCTTCCATGACCTCACCTCTTTACATATCCGAAGCTTCTCCTGCTAAAATCAGAGGTGCCCTAGTTAGCACAAACGGTTTGCTTATTACAGGAGGTCAATTTTTGTCTTACCTTATCAATTTGGCCTTCACTCAGGTAAATTTAATCTAATACAGCGCTGATCACACACACTTTTTAAAATATACTTTATCGGTGGATTATTCTGTTGGACTCTAACAAAAATTCTGTTTGTATAGGTTAAAGGAACTTGGCGTTGGATGCTTGGAATTGCGGGGGTTCCAGCTCTGGTTCAGTTTGTGTTGATGCTATCGCTTCCTGAATCTCCTAGGTGGCTTTACCGGAAGGTTATTTATTTTGCTCCTCTTAAATCTAAGACACTTTTGTCTCTATGAATTGGAACAAGTACTTTGAACAGCTAGAATTTGATGTGTTTAGACCAGGAGTACAGCGGCTTTTAATACAATTGATTTTGTGATGTACTGATTACAAAATATTTACATCCTGAACAGGGAAGGACAGAGGAAGCAGTTGCAATACTGAGTAAAATTTACCCTGCTCATGAGCTTGATAATGAGGTTGATGCCTTGAGGATGTCTGTTGAAGCTGAAATTGCCGAGGAAGGTTCAATTGGCGAGGGTAGCATCTTTGCTAAGATAAAAACCGCCTGGACTACCCCTGTGGTGAGAAAAGGGCTTATTGCTGGTATTGGTTGTCAAGTTGCTCAACAATTTGTAGGTATCAACACTGTTATGTACTACAGCCCTACTATTATTCAGTTGGCTGGCATTGCTTCAAACCAAGCAGCTCTCGCACTTTCTCTCACGACGTCTGGCTTAAATGTGGTTGGTACTATCATCAGCATTAGCGTTATAGATAGATATGGAAGGAGGAAGTTGATGATTGCCAGCATGATCGGTATTATAGTGTTTCTTTTTGGATTAACTGCCATGTTCAAAGTAGCTTCCCTAAATTCTCCTCCAGTGGGTAAACTGGAGACCACCCATTTTGCGAACAGCACGTGTCCGGCTTATATGACAGCGCCAGCAGCAGGATCATGGGACTGTGTTAAATGTTTAGATGCTTCTGTAGGCTGTGGGTTTTGTGCTGACAAGGAAAACAGGGTAAGAATTCCATTTCTGTCTTTTTTCTTGTTTCAAAATTTTAATACAATTTGGTGTTCATTGTTCTTGGTTTGATTATTTATACAGCGTAATCCCGGTGCATGTTTGACTTCGAATCCAATCGGGGGAGAAGTATGTAAAGGAGAACGCCGTACGTGGTACACCCGAGGATGCCCTAGTGGAAATTATGCATATCTTGCCATTGCAATGCTGGTAGCATACATTTTAGTGTATGCACCTGGGATGGGAACTGTTCCATGGATTGTGAACTCGGAGATATACCCATTGAGATTTAGAGGTGTTTGTGGAGGAATGGCTGCAGTTTCAAATTGGGTTTCTAACTTCATTGTTAGCATGTCATTCTTGAGCTTAACTAAAGCTGTAGGTTCTGCATACACATTTATGTTGTTCGGATTAATTTCTTGCGTCTCTCTGGTGTTCATCATTTTGTTTGTGCCGGAAACAAAAGGAATGCAGTTTGAAGAGGTAGAGAAAATGTTAGAGAAGAGAAGCTGGAAGGTTTGGAAGAAATCCGATGTCCAGAAATGATTTCACTAAGAAGAAGACATTAAGATTTCTCTAAAAACTATAAACCTTTGACAAAAATCAAACAAACAACTTTGTGTCCATTTTAATTATTCACTTATCCATGTATGGCCGGTCATGTGGGGTGCAGGGTTTTTGACTGCACATCCATGACTTTTTTAGTATGGTTCAGTGTGTTATTAAGTCTAACAAACAATTTTGTCATAAGTTTATATATTTCAATCTGATTGGTTACTCCATATTTCATTGTGACAAGAAACGTTATCAAATCAACTAATGCCACCACAATCCGTTTTGGTATGCGGTGAATCCTCATCAATGAGTATTTTTATTCATTTGATGCAAAGGAAATTTTAGATCAACTTAAAACAGCTACATTGTCTTGTGCACCAACACAGGCTGCACAAGTGGTGCCACCCGGGCCATTTAGCTAAAAGATCCAACACAATTTGCAGGTCTATTGATGTGCTTAAAAGTCCAAGACTCTAATTGTTTCAGATTAAAAATTAAATCTTCTACGATGCCTCTATACTCTCTCGTGGGCATTTCTTCCTCATCCATTAACAGCTTTCACTAGACCTTCACTCTCTAAGGCATTCGCTTGCAAAACAAATTTTTTGTCGGAATACTACATTTTTCAGACCATAGTTCAACAATGACTTGGCAGTCGAGGTAAATAATTCTAGAGTTAATTAGTGTTTGGATAGTAAGTTTTGGTATGTATTTGAGTTTGGGTCGTAAGTTTGTCCGTTTTAGAGTTTGGGTCGTCGACTCGTTAGTCAACCAAGTCTACTGGTCAAACTGTTAGTGTCATCTAACGTCCATTAAGTTCCGTCAATTAACTTATTTACGCAGTTTGACACTCCGTTAAATGTTTCACACACGTGCACACTTAAAAATCACGTGCTATCATTGAAAGAATCTACGGTCCAAATTGCTCCGAGATGTGTGGCTGACATTCATTCCGTTGCATGCCTTCATAAGATGCAAAAACAAATCTGACATCCGTTTCAAACAATTACAACCCAAAAAATACAAGTAGAACTGCCTGAGTTCTTCGTACCAGCAACTCTCATACAACTAGAATAGATGAAATTACATATATGATGAAAGGAAAAGAAATAGTCTGATCTAAAAATAATATGACAACATATAAAACAGGTCCAGTTTAACAAAAAAAATCAATTGTATTTCATGTTAACAGTTAACATACCACAACTTCAGTTTTGCTTCCAAGATCAATTTTGCATCCAAAAGAAAGTAAGTTAAAAGTATTGAATATACTTGTTTACCATGAAACTATACTACACTTAATCCAGTTCTAATAAAAGAAGCTTACCTAATACCACTGCACGACTGTGCTTTTCTTTGATTGCTTGCCTCTCTTTGCAGGTGGTTGGTCTTGAGTCCATTTCCATCAGAGAAGCATTCCTCCTAGTCATGTTCTCCACTGGATAACTTGCAGTCCATTATTTCCACCCCTCATTCTGGCATTACCAGCTCTACCAATTCCAGTTCCTCTTCCTCTTGGAGTTTGTTGGGTTATTGTGGAAGTTTGGGAAGACTGAGTTCCAACAGATGCAGTTGCACCGGTACCTCTGACTCCAACAACTCCAGCTCTACCTCCTCTACCTCTAACAGCTCCAATAGCACCGCCAGCTCTGCCTCCGACAATTCTTTTTCCTTAATTCGAACAGAATCTATGATATCTATTTCTCCTGCCATAATTTCTATCGAGACAATATATTTCAGCTGCTGCTGCATCGTTTTCTTTATATATCTAATACTAGATTGATGTCTAACCATACACGTCTATGAACTCCTGACAGTTCATTCCCTACGATTGGATTGACACTTCAGTGAAATGAAATGTATGAAAGTACCCATTTTCCATACCTCAATTACATATTCTTATGATATTGATATTTCAATATAACTAATAGTCGTTTATATCAATGTAATTGTAATTCATATCATGTTTACATCATTCAATTTCACTCAATCATGATAGAATTACCACCCTTATTCTACTTACACAAACCCTAATTTTCAATTTTCACCAAATCAGAAATACCCATGTTCAGTTACATCAAATTAATCATTCAATTCCAATTATAATATAAACCCTAGAAATAAAATTTCATTGCATTATCAAATTAACACAATTAAACATGGAATTTGGGCAAAAAAATATGTGTGGGTTTGATTTTACTTACTTGGTTGTGCTGTATATAGCTCTGATTCACTTATCTAACGTCAACTGCTCCTTTCTTCATCTTAAAATCTCAGAACCAGCAAACTCGCCTCTATCCTCTTTCATCAACTCGTCATAATCATCGCACCTAACAGGAAACGTTCATGTGTCGAGCTAATAAAGAAGATAAATGAGTTTTTTTTCCTATGAATCTCTGAATTGCCTCTCGGAGTTTCTGGTATCTAGATCTAAAGTGAAAAGAAGATGCGATAATAAGAGAAGGGGAATAAGGGAAGACAAAACTGATTAATGGCAAACGTGTAAATAAGTTAATTAATAGAAGTTGACGGTCGTCAGATAATACTAACAGTTTGACCAATTGACCAGGTTGACTAACGGGTCAACGACCCAAACTCTAAAATGGACAGATTTACGACCCAAACTCAAAGACATACCAAAACTTACGACCCAAACACTAATTAACTCATAATTCTAGTAGTATTCAAAATTTCAATTCTGGCATCAAATTAACTACTCTTCCCAAAAACAGAATAAAAAACCAAATCATAATTATATTCCTTGTAAACCAACTCATAATGTATGATTAAAAGCAGTCATGCAGAATCCACAGTAATAAATTCGTCCTTATCATCACAACCTTCTTTCAGTTTTTATATAAACCTTGGTTTATTCTCTGTACATATCGACACTTACTGTTTAACAATAAACTTATGACAGTTGTTCATATAATTCTAGTGTTTCAGTTTCAGAATTTTACTTAAACATTACAACCTGCCTCGATGTTCTACCAAATTCAGTGTCTTCTACTTAGTACGAGCAAGCATTCATGAGCTTTCTCAATTACATAGGCCAAAAATGGGTCGTTCTCGTGTTCCTCGCTCTATTGTAATTGAAGATTTAAGTGGAAGGTTCGTAATTTTTCTCCATACCACACCATCTTTAATGCACTTTAGATTAGGATTTGTCATGTTTTTCTTAAAATGTCGAGTGGACCATGTTCATGAACAAAGACACTTTTTAGTTTTAATTGCCATTGCTCATCATGGATCAAATGTTATTTGCTATTGCTCATCTAGCTCTATCGTCGTGCAGCCTCTATTGCAACTAATATGTCGTCTTTTTGTAGAACAAGGAGAAGCAAAAGGCTTGTTTCATCAATTGCTGAAAATTCAGAATTCGCAGCTGCAGGTATATATACTTTCATCATTCATGGAAATGCTCTTCTGACAAATTGTTTCTTCTTTTTTCAGCTAACTTCATATAATTCAATGATGGGACAGGTCAAGGAACAAACGAAGGGGAAAGGGCACTATTCCATTGCAATTACTGCAATAAAGACGTCACAGGAAAGATCCGCATAAAATGTGCAGTATGTCCCGACTTCGACTTGTGTCTAGAATGTTTCTCTGTTGGAGCTGAGATTACACCTCACAAAAGCAATCACCCATATAGGGTTATGGTAACTTCTTCTTAACGTTTTTGGTGATCTATAACAAATGCAGATTAAGAAATTTTCACATTCTGTAATTATTGTACTACTATTTATTTTGTTTACCAGGACAAGTTGTCTTTCCCTCTAATATGTCCAGACTGGAACGCAGACGAAGAAATGCTGCTTGTAGAGGTGTGTATATTTACAATTTTTCATTAAGTCAGGAAAAAAAACCAACTGCGCAAATAGGTTAATAAGCTTATCTGATGAACTTCAGTACTAATGTTAGTTTATTGATCGAATGTATTTACATATACCAGGGACTCGAAATGTATGGATTTGGAAACTGGGAAGAAGTAGCAGAGCATGCAGGTACAAAGAGCAGAGATCAATGTCTCGATCACTATAATAGTGCCTACATGAACTCTCCATGTTTTCCTCTTCCGGTACGACTTATTTTCACTAGGTTTCATCTAGGCTATTTTGCACTTCATAGTGATAAATGGGTGATTTGGTAGGGTGCATTTTGTAGGACATGTCTTATACTGCCGGAAAGAATAGAGATGAACTTCTTGCGGTTGCTAAAGAGCAAGAGGATGCCAATAAAGGTTAGTGACAGTGGTGTAATTGAACAGTCAGAATAATTCGATAAAAGAACAAACATAAGAACATGACGTTTAGTGAATCGACAAGATATGTTGTTAACTAATCTTGGTGTATCTTTCAGCGTCTACAGGAGTTCCTTCAGTTACAGTTGCGGAGCTCTCCCTTCAAGAACAACCTACTTTCTCTCCAGCATTGAAGTATAATTGCTTACCTTTTGGGATTCTTGACTTTTAGAAATTGTTAGACATTCTTTTGTGTAACTTTTGTGCATGTTTGATCAGAACTGTAGAAGCTGAAGCTGTAGGTATGAATAACTAATATCCTTCGCTAATTGAATTGCACGATGTTACCATTAAATTTAACTTAACAACATGCACTTCTTTCTGCAGCAGATGTGGGTTCTGGGATCAAAGGTAGCAACTCATTAGCGGTAACGGATGGTACAACTAAAACAGCTTCGAACATTGGTCGGGTTAAAGATATTGCTCCTGATGCAAACACAGGGAAAGGTTTGCTCTCGTATCATTATCCAGGAATGTTCCTGTTCTTGTATACGTATATGAAAAGACATAAACTCATGCATAATTTCTGTGCATTCTTTTCATATCTTTCTAGTTTTAATTTGAAAACCTATCTCAAATTCAGTTAAAATCTGAACAGACACGTCTCTACCAATAGCCACCATTGATGCCTTTTGAAGGTGTCTGTTGGTGATGCACAGGCATCTCAAGGAGATGCAAATTCCCTATAAGTAGTGGTGATTGTTTCTCTGAAACACACCATTCTTCTGTGTGTTTTTCATCCTCTAGTTTTAACCCATTTTCCCAACATGTCTTCTGCATCTTCTGCAACATCTCCAGTAGACAGGAGTGTCGGGGTAAAGAAGCCAAAGGCGCTCAGTAACAAGGGTCCTTTCTTGCCTGAGGTGAGTGGCTATAATCCCAAGCGACGAGAGTTTGATCCTGCATACGACAATGAGGCGGAGAAATCTATTGCAGACTTGGAATTCAAGGACACTGACACTGCAGATGAGCGTGAGATAAAGCTTCGGATGTTGCATATCTATAATCAAAGGTATACATTCATGATTCATATATATGTGCATGACTTTTTTTTTTGTTGTTGTTGTTGATAGATATTTATACTTTATTTTTGTACATAGTTCATACCTAATGGAAATCTTTTTGACAGAATTGCTGAACGTAAACGTAGAATGGACTTCATATTGGAAAGAGGTCTACTTTATCCTGATCCCTTAGTGAAAGACCTCGATCCCGAAGAAAGGGAGCTATATGAGAAGTATAAGGTCTTCATGCGATTCCATTCTAAAGAAGAACATGACGAATTGATTGAGGTTGTCATTGCCGAGCATAGAGCTCGAAAAAGGATTCAAGAACTCGAGGTACAGTGTTAATTAATTTCTTCATTCTGTGGTGGTTTATTTCTTCTTTCCGTTTTTCTTTTCAATATGTGGTCACTTCATAATAAATTATACAGGAAGCCCGAGCAGCCGGTTGTCGTACGTCTGCTCAAGCAGACAAGTATCATGCAATTAAAAAGAAGTTAATAGCCGAAGAAAAGGCAAGAATGAATCAGGAGGGAAGTCGTCAAGTGGCTGGTGTAAGCGGGAAAGTACTATTCAAGGCAGGGGTTCCGGGTCATGCAACAATGGAACCTGATAACATCAACAGTCCTCAAGGAGTAGGTGGTGGTCCTGTAGGTTCTGCTAGTTTCGAGGCTGGTGGAAGTAGTGGAGATCCTAATCACCATCCCTCCACCATAGTTTCAGGATCAGCTTCTTCTTCTTCTTCTTCTACAAGTTCCATCAACCGTTGGGATATCACAGGACTTCCTGGAGCAGAATTACTATCTGGACCAGTAAGTTGCATTTACAATTTCTTCTTCTAGGGAACTAGTGTACAAAGTAAATATTAAGAGTCCCAAGTATTGATTCGATTTTTATATGATATGTAACGAGACTATCTTAAAAACTTCATGTTTGTTTGGATTCTTTTGGCAGGAAAAGCGTTTATGCATGGAAATCAAATTGATACCAAATCATTATCTGAAGATGCTAGAAGCAATGTCAATACAGATCTATAGAGGTGGAATAACAAAGAAATCAGATGCTTACCGTTTCTTCAACATGGATCCTAACAAAGTGGATAAGATTTATGATATGCTTGTCCGGAAAGGGATTGCTTCTCATAGTTCAAACTAAGCAACCCATTCTTTGTTTTAATACAGCAATCTCCTTGCAGTGTGATTGAAGTCGCATATTTATTCTTCATGGGTTGGTTTATTTGCTCTTAATTATAAGTTTCCTTATGTACTTATCTATTGTAATGCAGCTAATGCTGTGGAAATTGTCACCACTTCTTGGATGGTTGTCTAGCCTAAGAATTGGGAAGTTATTGTATTAATAAAATTGGTTTTGCCCAAGAATTGGGAAGTTATTGTTTTAATAAAATTTGCCAAAAAAAGAGGTTTATTTGCTCTTATTATTTCTTTAGTCACATCTTTTTTTTTTCTTTTCTTTTCTTTTGCTAGTCGCATCTCGTTTGCACAAAATGTTGCTAATTCCTATCGTCAGAAGTCAGAACCACTCTAACATTGAATTGGAGGTACTAAATCCAAAAACTTTAAGGTGGGTCTCAAGTCGGTGAATTGGGGAATTAGTCGGTGAAAGTACGTGAAGGTACTACTGTCATAACAATTCATTATTTTTGTCTGAACAACAATATCATTGGTATTTGGTAGTAGAGGAGGAAAATATACGAGTGCAGAATTAAATTCTTCATTCACCAACCAGTACACAATAAGATATCTGGAGATATGAAAATACTAGATCACCAGATAGCTGTAGTTGTCAATCCCTGGTTGGTGGTATCTGTATTCCTGAATTAAGATATTAAATTAAAAAAGAAATGGGGTAAACTGTTACAAGGTCCAAAGGATGGCAGTAGTCGGGACAGAATGGTGGGGGCAAATTTTGGGAGTACGTAGTAGCTTCTGGTGTTTAAACAGTTATACTTGCATAGTTGCATCAAGGCAGTGAATGAACAGCTAATGAACACAGGCTACAGCATCTAATTGTCCCTTATTGATTATTATTGTGGGTTACATATGCCGAGCTAGCTAATCCCATTTGAGAATGACACTGAGCGCAGTTGCTAATCCATCCACCCACAAGTACAAACTCAGAAGACAACATCATGAAGAAATCCAGACAGTTTTCAAAATCAATACTATGACGCATGAAGATCTTTAACCTAATATAAAAGCAATGCTTGTGGTTCTTTACATTACATAATCTCTTTTACCACTATCTACTATCACATGAATCCTAGAATTTGTTTATTTGTTGTTTCAAACATAACATTTTGAATTCAAATCAAACAAATTCTTTACAGAGACAAACCCAAAACTTCCATTAACAAAAGATGATATTAACATCGTTAATCAGCATGTTTTCTTCTTTCCCACACTAACATGTCAGACTTCCTGATCATCGGCAACTACACCTTCTACTAAAGCTGACACATATTGACGCTATACAATAGATATCTTCATACCTTTATATACATAACTAGTAAAAGAACCAGAAGAATTGCATACCCTAGATATCCATCACTCCTCCTATTAGCTCAAGGAGTTGATGAACAAGAGGCTTCTTGTCTTGGTTCCCTCAGATACCCAAGAAGTGTTTCTGCCTGCAGAACAAACAAATCGCAACAGCCATATTAGTATTCTGCCAAAGCAACGATGCAATTTGATCAGATGAAGGACACTCTTTGAAATTCAGTCTTTCGAAAACAATACGAAACTAAGATACAATTTTGCAAAATTTATTAAACTTATACCTTTTGTTTAGCCCTTGCACTTCCAGATTGAGATAATGCAACAAGTGGAGGAATTCCACCTTCTCTCACTAATAATCCTCTATTTCTCGCATTGCCACTGCAGAGTTGCAAAAGGGTTAACAACGCGAAATCCTTTCCTTTGACAGACCCATCTTCAATAGCCTCAACTAAAACAGGAATACCACCTTCTTCAACAATAGCATTTCTCCCCTCTTCAATGGCAGCTAAACTATTCAAAACCACCATAGCTTTTTCAGCTAAACCATTCCCTTGCTCAGAAACTAAGACAACTAGTGGTTTTACTGCACCAGCAGTCACAGCTCTTTCTTTATTGGGATTCACTGAGCAAAGCTTGTACAACGTAGTTA
This sequence comes from Papaver somniferum, assembly GCF_003573695.1. Lineage (NCBI taxonomy): Eukaryota > Viridiplantae > Streptophyta > Magnoliopsida > Ranunculales > Papaveraceae > Papaver > Papaver somniferum. The sequence continues at coordinate 140,933,997 of NC_039358.1, forward strand.
ATGCATCTTTCTTCCCTCGAGTCGAACCATTCAACAATAACGAAATCAGTGGCGGAATAGCTCCAGAAACCCCAATTTTAATCTTGTTATCGTCAATTAACGATAAATTTAGTAAAGCACAAGCAGCGTTCTGTTTGGATGTTTCAGTTCCGGTTTTGAGTACATAAACAAGCGGCTTAATTGCACCAGAATTAGTAATCAAAATCTTGTTCTCTTCATGTAAAGAAAGATTTAATAAAGCTGTTACTGAATGTTCTTGAGTCCAAGGATCGGTACATTTCAAAAGAGAAATTAACACAGGAATCGCACCTGACTCACCAATAATCGCCCGATTCTCCGAACTATTCTTGGCAAGTAATCGAATGTTTGCAGCAGCCGAACGTTGTACAGACAATGATGAAGATTTAAGCTGTACCACATAACCTAACACCGATTTCTCAATATTTTCTTCGCATTCGTATATTTCTGATGAGAGTTCTTCACGATTTAAAAACCCTAACCAAGAATCAGTTTCTTCAACATTTAGAGTACCTTCATTTTGTTGATGATTATCTTCATTTGATGGACTAACACCAGCTAATCTCTGTAATTCTCCGGATATATCACTACTATAAGCTGAAAAATCACTAAAAGCTTGAGAAAGATCAATAAAATCATTATCGAAACTTGAATTTCTTTTGTTGTTTTCCATCACTAATTCAGTTAACCTAAAATCCAAAACAGATTCTGTCAAATTTTCAGAAACGTAAGCAGATTTAGGTTCCGAAGGATCATTTTTGTAGAGATTAGAACGAATCGTTCTCTTAGATTGACCTTGTGCTCGTTTCTTTGATGATATTGATGATGAAAAAGTTGAGGATGGTGATGAACATATAAGTGTTTGTGTTGATGAAGGAAGTTGAGAATCTTGAATAGACACCATGATGATGATGATGAAAAGATGCCGAAATGGGAAATGAATTTTGGGTTTTCGGGTAGATTCCTCAGGAGAAACTCATTAAGATTTCTTCTTCTTCTTGTGGTTTGGGTTTACATAGAAGAGAGGTTGAAGAGAGTTTTAATGGTGATTTTGAGAGAAAGAGTAAAGTAGGTGCGAGAGGTGGGGTGGGGTTTTTGAGGAACAAGTGAGAAAGAGTGGTGGGGGCTGTTTACGAAGGTTCTTTTCATTCCTCAAATTACTAAAATAACCTTTCAGTACAGCACGAAGCTGTAACCCTAGTTAGCAATTCGGGATTCGGCAAACGTACGGAACGACAAACGTACGAGTATTGTACGGTTTTGTAAAATCCAGATTCGGTCCAAAATTCGGTCAACGGGACGTGATTCGTCAGTAATTCGGAACGGCATACGTACGTGTATAATTCGATTTATAAATGTGAGTTCGGCTCTGAAAATTCGGTATCTATATATAATAAATAATTTGTATCTATAAGGTCATAGACCAATTTTTATGCATATGTGTGAGTTATTTAAAGAAAAAATAAACTTAATATGATGATATTAATAATATATACAACATTAGTTATCCAAGAGGACGTCGTATGGTGGTTTAGATTCTTGGTTAGTGAGTTTGAGATCTCTCTCACCTTCGCCTTCAAATCTCTTCAGTCGTTTTTGTTTCATAAATATTACAACACGTCTAATATTCGGTCGTGTATGCTCGGAAGGCAGTAAAGCCCAAAAAGTGGAGTCTTTGAAAAGTAAAAGCTAAAGAATTTATGGCGAATTAAGCGGACGTATCATTCGGAATACGTAAAATTCGTGAACGGTTCGCGAATAATCCGGGAATGCCACATAATACGCGACTTGGGTTCGGAGTTGCAAACGTACGCGAATAAAACGGTAAATTTCGTGATACGGAAAAATTCGCGAATGATTCGCGAATCATTCGCGAACTTACTAACTAGGGCTGTAACTCGAATATAGTAAAGATTAAAGAATCTCTCTCTAGTCTCTACTACTGTGATTTTTTAGTTAAATGAAAAAGTACGTACGGAATCAAACGGATTTCACGGCTAACACGGTTTTGAAGCTTTGGATGAGTTAAGCAAAGTGATTGCGGTTGATATCGACACCCACTTGTCACTCTTCTGCTTTTTTTGATTATTTTTTGTTTTGGCTTTTAAGTACAGTATTCTTACAACACAGTATGTCTATAGTATATATACCACGAGATTATAATATCTTGATCAGATCTTCAAATTTAGTGTGCAAATCTTTGTGCAGAGTAGTACTACTACTACTTTTTTAGATATTTTAAGCGAGTTTGCTGACAGCTGACTCATCCAGCACACCTGGAAATCTTGTGAAGTGAGTCATGGTCGATAGTGAAAAACTAGCACATCTCATGTGTTACCGTTTGTAATGTCTCTCGCTCTCATGCAATTTCCAACACTTATGCGTTTCTGTTACCGAATTACAGTGAATTGATGTAGACTTATAGAGTTCTGAAACCTGGATACGTTGGTCGATAATTTATCAAAACCAGCTGTCGTTTCGGGCCGTTTCAACAAATAGAGTTGTATTGTATCTTCCCCTTTTGTGTACCCGAAGAGTTATAGACATGAATGCAGTAAGCCATTATAATTCTTCGTACTTAAAGTACACATTATTGGTGCCAGATGCGTGCACATTGTACGTAAATGAACCTATTATTCTTATATAAAATGGTAGACCAATTCGATTATTTCATATTGATGGATCATTTTTGCATGATCCGTACTTAAACGCAACCAGCGATATGCATTGGCTGTCACCATTAATCACACGATTATTATTATTTTTTCTCAGCTACTGGCGCATGATAAGTTGATAGAGAACTAAAAAAAAAACATCAAATCCGATTTGCTGCCTTAGCCTAGAAGCAGCACTGTAGAAACAGATTTTCTACTTAGAAGTCGGCAGTGACGTAGGTCAACTTATATTTTCAATCAATAATCTAATTAGAACTGCATAATTATTAGATTAGAAAAATCGAGAGATAGCTTAACTTTGTCTTTGTATTAAGTAACCGCATTAATATAGGTTAGTGATGACTATTATATTAATTGGAGGTACTTGGACATTGATTGATGGATTGATAAAGTAGACACAATCACTTAATTAGTCAGTGGTTAGTGCACTTGACTGGAGAATTAAGAGGCTGATTAAGACCAGTCATAATGGTTTCGCAACGGCACAAAATTGTACAGTGGAAAAAATGACTACTTAAATATTGTTCCCCGCCAACTTTATACTTAAAAATGTTAAGAAAGACATTATTGAATTTCTTTTTAAGAAAGATAAACACGTGTCCCTGTTTTATGAGGAATTTGTGATCGACGATTGATACACAAGCAGTAGATTTTTTTGAGATTGCTAATAAGGAATGCCGATTTGATAGCCGTGTACCAACTTTGCTACATCCACGGAAACCAGCACCCAGAATTGTACCGGAAGGGACCGGACGGTTTTAAATATCGCTTGGATCGGACGGTTTCAAATATCGTTTCTCTGCATTGGGATAGAGATGGGATATGAGTGGGTCTCACCATCCTCTCACACGGTGCACATTCAGTGGATTTGGTTCGGTGCATATATCATTTTCGAAATACATTTCTTTGGGTTGGTACACAATTAAGCAAATTGTACCTGTTAGCATCCTTGGATTTTCTTACTCTTTCGTTTTTCTTAAAATTTTACTTTTTTTAAAATTTTAATTCATATTACGATGCATGGATCTAACTCACTGATCCTAACAGGTGCAATTTCTCCCAATAAATGTCATCATTTTCTTCCAAATTATATATTTCATATTCTGAATTATAGTAGACGTCCAAAGTGCAGGAGAAAAGCAATTTTTTCGAATTGGACTATATATGTTTATGCCACCATTTTAGTTTATTTAAATTTTTTTGTATAAAAATAAATCTAAGCATAATCTTGGAGTGTTTATTTCGAAAATAGATGATTTCACATGAAAAATGTGTATTGACTGGTTGATACATCTTGGAAAATAATTATAGGTACATTTTTCTGATATACATTGAAGGGACAAGTTCAAAAGATATGTAATAAACATTTTCGTATTGGTTGTGAACTGGCAGATTTTTAGTTGTTTGGGAAATATGTAGCTTCACCAAGTGATTTATGGATGAGCATATATCAAAAACATCTTTGTTTTTGTTACTGGTGCTCTTCTGTTTCGCTAAGTGATTTGGTAGAAATCTGTTTATCGTGATGATTAATTGTTTAAACACTTACTTGAAGTTAAATACCCTATGTCTCTGAAGACAATAACCTTTTTTGTTCAAAGGTTACATAACCTTTTTTGTCAATGTTAGTGATCTCGAAATATGATTTAGCAAAGATGTTCAACGGTCCTTAACAATATTATTTCTATGAATTAATATGTGGATCAATCGAAAAATGTCATGCAAATGATTTTATCATTTGGGAATGTTACAAGCATCATAAGAGAGAAATATGAACTTCTGATATTTTTGCCCAGGGTAGGTTGGCGAACCAGTTCGCAAACCATAGATATCTGAGTTTCATAAATACAGGAAGGTTGGCGAACCAGTTCAGTTGGGTACAGTTCACGAACCGTGGTGAACTGAAATCTCAAATTGGTATAATGGACTAGCTGTTCACGAACTGTGGTCAACTGAGTTCAGTAATCTAGTAAGGTTGGCGAACCCAGTTCAGGAACCGTAGCACCCTGACTCGGAACAAGCCTTACGGTTCATGAACAGCTCTACCAACTATCCTGGATTCTAGCAGATACTCAAAGACTTATTATTTAATATGTTTAGCATTGCTAGAACTCTAATAAACACTTCTAAGACTTAATTGATAACTTTTAAACTTATGTGCGTGCATCATGAACTCTTAGGTGTTTAAATGAATATCAAATTATTTTTAGTTCTTTGGCTAACTTGCCAAACAGAAAAGTTATTATACACGGTTCTGTAACCGATCCTAGGTGTATATTCTTCTATTATATTTTCAAGACCTAAAGTGTTTGCTTGATTCCCAAGTTATCTTAGCTTGAATTCTAAGCAACCCCTAGTCCTTGAAAAACTATAAATAAAGACGCTCTTTCAACTAGGAAATTTAATCCCTGACACTCTGTGTCCTAGTTGATTCTAGAGTCGTCTTCTATTGACCTAGGTTTCCTATGAGAAACATAATTAGGTCAACGACTAAAAAGATTTCGGTTTGGTTATTCGTGCATCCGTGTCCGATTATCTTTATCTTGATAGTTTGTGAATCCTTATATTTCTTTTCTATTATCGAGGTTTTCGTAATCTCTCTCAGGCAAGATAAATAGTAACCGCAAAGTTCTGTTGGTCGCATACTTTGTGATTCCTTAAGATAGATATTTGAAAACTAGTATTAATTGATCATTTGAAGATTGTTCTTGGGAGGTGGTAAAAAGATTCAGGATTCTCATCTAAGTGAGTGTAAGTGTTTCAGATTGTGATTATTGCTACCTTGTCTATGACAAATTTCCCCAGCTTGATCTCAACGGAAATCAAATAGGCTTATTTGTTAAAGGCATATTGGTAACAAAAGTCCTCACTTTGGATGAAGAAACTCTTAGGTTGTAAAGGACGTCAGCTAAGGGAATCTATTGCGTTGAGCCTTGCGAGGTTCAAGAGACGTAAGGAGCGCTGGTGTAACTGAATCTCTTGAAGGGTGGATTCGGTCTCAACTACATTCCAGTCCGAAGTATGATAGTATGCTAGTGTCTGTAGCGGCTTAATACAGTTTGGTGTTTAATCTGGACGAGGTTTTTCCAGCTATTGTTCTTTATTCATTAACAAAATTTCTATTATCTTGTGTTTTTCCTTTTCCGCATTATATTATTTGACTTTATAATTGGATTTACACATGTTTGTACGTATTCAATCTAAGTAGATACGTCTGCTTAATTGTAATCGATTACGAGACTTGTTTCTTGTAGAATTCGTATCTTGAGAGATAGATAAAAAGTTTAATTACTGGAAAGAGTTCCGGTTGAATTATTTGGATACGACTAGATTGATCTTGGATATTCATTTTTGGGATCGTCCAAGTACTTTGCTTAACAATCAGGTTCACGGATTCTGAGTCTATATACATACTAATTGAGTATAGGTTGAGGTGGAGCCCACGACTTAATTTGACTCAATACGAGGAAACTTAGCAGACTGAGAGCTCTTTCTTGATTTTATGGTTGGTGGTGCATGGCCGTTCTTAGTTGGTGGAGTGATTTGTCTGGTTAATTCCATTACAAACGAGACCTCATCCTGCTAACTAGCTATGCAGAGGATTCCCTTCGCGTCCAGCTTCTTATAGGGGCTATGGCCGTTTAGGCCACGGAAGTTTGAGGCAATAACAGGTCTGTAATGCCCTTAGATTTTATGGGCCCCACGCGTGCTACACTGATGTATTCAACGAGTATATAGCCTTGGCCGATAGGCCCGGGTAATCTTCGAAAATTTCATCGTAATGGGGATAGATCATTGCAACTGATGGTATTAAATGAGGAATTCCTAGTAAGTGCGAGTCATCAACTCGTGTTGACTATGTCCCTGCCCTTTATGACCGTCCATCGCTCCTACCGATTGAATGGTCCGGTGAAGTGTTCGGATCACGGCGACGCGGGCGATAAGCAAATCTATATACATATTGTGAAGGATCATTAAGTTGGTCTACTTGATATTGTATTAAGTTATGTCTATATATGTTTCTGAATGAAAAAGTTCGTGGTGTACTTGGTACCACTGCGTTTTCAATGTGTGCGACCGTAACTTGATTCAATTAGTAATTTAGTTATTTATCAAATGGATGTAAAATCACATTTTCAAATGATGATTTGGAACATAAAGTTTATATGGAACAACCCCAGGGTTTCGTTTTGCCAGGTCAAGAGAAGACAATTTGTAAAATTCTCAAATTTTCTTATAGATTAAATCAAGCATGTGTGCAGTTGCATGAAAAACTTCAGTTGCCAAATAGATTCAAAGTAAATGAAGTACAAGTGCATTTACTTTACATACAAAAATTGTACATTTTCATTTTTTTATACATATGACATGTTGAACTTTGATCATAACATTTAGTGTATGAACGAAATATTTTTTTTCCTGAAATCCAACTTTGATATGAAAAATCTAGGAAAAGTTAACATAATTTTCACGATTAGACTAGTTAGGAAGAAATAATCAATTATATTGACTCGATCTCATTATATCAAAAATATACTGAAAGGTATAATCACTTAGATTGTAAAGAAGCAAGAACTCATGTAGATCCTAATTTCAAATTGATGAAAAAATACCGCTAGGTGTTATGATCATTTAAATTATGCTAGTGTAATTGGAATCTTATATATGTTATTCACTTTGTAGAATCAAAGAACAACTTAATAGACTCTTTGACGAAAATGATAATTAGAGAAATGGTTGCGAAAATATCTTCTAGATAGTATTGAGGTCTATGTAAAATTCACACTACAATGGGAACACTGATTATATTATATTTATTTCATGTATATACTCTACATGACAAACGACTAATCATATTATATATATGTCTTAATGAGTTAATTTGCGAATAAGTAACTCGCATGATAACTTAATTGATAATTCACTTCTATGAGTAAGGAAGAGGGATAACTTCTAGGAGATCAAATCGTCTCTAGAGTACTTGGAACCAAGATACTATGCAAGGCCGTGTTAATGCGTAGGAACAAAGAATTACCCTCTTACAATGGGAAATAGGTTATCAATAAAGTTAGGTCTCAAATCCTATGTACAATTAAATCAAGAACTATTGGAGATACTCTAAAAGCACTTTATCTTTCCCGGAAAGACTCTACTTATTTTATTTTGAACAACGGGAAAATTTAATTAAAAAAAATAAAAATCATGAAGATGGTGAAAGTTAAGAAAGATACAAAAAGAGCAGAGCTGGATGCTCCCTACAACTAAGTCCCAATTAATTACAAATTAAGTCATTTAAAGAGTAACCTTTAAAGCATGGGCTATGGGTAGTTTTGTCATGAACCGAGATTCATGACGTTTAGACCAGTGGGTTATTTTCGTAGTTTTCTTATTAGTAGAAGGGTAGCCTAGGTATTCTTGCTAGTGAGTAAAATTGCAGCTTTATAAGCTGAGTCTCTTGTAAGGAATCAGTATCAAATGAATTAATCAAAATTTATCTTCTCTCCCAATTTCATCTGTTCCTCTCTATTTATGTCTTCTTCTTCCCCTAATTAGTCTATTTCTTCTTCTAATCCTCTAATTGCTTTTATCCCTTCCCAATAATATCTATCCTTAGAGATTTAGAGTTGTTTCTGTATATCAATTGTAGTGTAGATCACTACAAATAGTATCAGAGCACTCTTTCCTGAGTGACCTGGTTACAATGGAGAATCAAAAAGAATTTGATGATCTAGATAACAAGGTTGATTCTCTGATGAGTATTCAAGAAGACTTAGTCATGGAATTCAAGGATAATTACAACAATCCTTCACCACAGATTATCGCCAGAATTAAGAATTTATCTGCTGAATTGAAGGTTGTACAAGATCGTTTGAGAGAAGTGAAAATCGATGAAGGCTTGCCGGAACCCTCATCTAGATTCACACCCAAAATCGATGCCGATTTGGAAGTAACTCCTACAACAGCAGAAGAAGGTAATTCTCGATCTACACCCAAAATTGATTTTACTGATATAAATGGAGTCGGTGCTACCATTTCAGTCAAGGATGACAAGGTGAGGCCTAAGTTTCTAGATTACCAAGAGGGTAAGATTTTCGATTCCGATATTAATTCAGTTAATATTGTTGTGGATTCTTAATTTGCAAGGGTTTTGGTTGAGGATGGTAATACTGTTGATGGCCATAAGGAGAATTTTATGTTTCTGCATTACCAAGAAGGTAAACCCTTCAATCATGAAGATAATTTTGTGGTGGGTTTTCAAAGTAATAGAGATTCATCTCATGAGGTAAATGATTTCAATACATTCAATCAGAATAGTAATAGAACTGTGAATTTGAGTGAGTTGAATGTTTTGAAGAAACTGTCTAGTGTAGAATTTTTTGATTGTTGTCTTGATTCTACTCGAATCTTATTTGATCGTGGTAAAAAGTTTGAAGTGAGTAGGAGGTATTTAGGGTATGTTAAGTGTAGTTCAAAATTCTTGCTGGATATTTTTGCTTCTTGTGTGTTTGTTGTTAATGGAAATTTTGTTTATGAGTTCCTTTTAGAACTTTGGTGTGGTTTAGAATTGTTGTTGGTGAATTCGAATGCGATTTATGTTGTTAAAGATGGTGACAGTTGTTATGGTAGGAATCTGTTAACGAGAATGTCAGGCAGAGATTATATCTCCAGTTATGCTTGTGGCCACCTGTTGTTTGCTCGAGATATAATGCATGAGACCAGTTTGTGGAATCCTTATTCAAAGGTGTCAATTAAATTAAGCTCAGATTTATCTCAAAATTTACCAAACTACATGGGAAGCAATACCTTGGAGTTGGTTCTTATGTATGCAAGTGGTGGAGAATATTCAAATTGTAGCCTGTATTTTTCCCAAAAGGTATTTGATCGAGGAAAAATGTTTCATGGGTACCCTTATTATTTTAGAAGAGGTTATAAATTCAGTTCTATTATACTTACTTCTGATTTTATCGTTCTTCATGTGGCCGTGTTAATGCAAAATTACTTTGCAAATACTGTTCATAATTTGATTCAAGAACTGGGGTGTGGCTTTGAATTGTTAATTACGAAGGCGAATGTATGTTTGTCTGTTAAGAATGGTGACAGGGTTGATGCCAGAGCGTTGTTTGATGATGTATTTCCACAAGGTAATATTCTCTGGCTGAGGAGATACTTCAAGCGACTAAAGCAAGTGAGTCTGAGAATGTGCATAAACTAGAAGAGGCTCAGAAAAGGTTGTGGAGTATGAGAAACATTTGTGGTTATATTTTGGTTGTCTTAGAGACACGTGGATTGCGTAGCCTTATTATTGGTGGACCTGGTAGATGGAGTTCAAGCTGGGATCATCATTATTCTTTACAGCTTAAGGGTGCACTGTATGAGAGGATAAAAACCAAGAAAGGAAAATATTTGTGTTATTATTGTTGCAAGACTTTCAAGGTCAAGCTTAAATGTGTCCAGCATCATCATATTCTGCTACATTTACCTCAGGAACATGAGAAGAACTTGGTGGTCACGTGTTTAGTAATCAAAACACTAATCCATCAAAGGGTAATATAGGAAATTTTCATCCCTAACCCTTGTTGGAAGTGGAGAAACAAGAACCATGCATTGGTTTGAGTATCATTTGGTCAACACTAGAGAAGGTCTTGTGCAGTACAGCGAAGCGATTAAATTACAGCACAATCTGGGTACTGTTGAAATATTTAGAGCATTCGTCATCTTGTTAGCAGCTAAAGGTGAGTTATCCACATTCTCGAGGACAATGTGGAGTTTGTCGTATGTACCAAAGAGGGGTTCCAGCAGATTAGAATCAACTGAGTGGGGACTAGTTATCCAGAACAGGCTCATAAAAGATAAGGGAATGGTTAGTGGTGCTTTACTGGGTTGTGGCAGAGTTCAAAACAAAATTGAGATGAATGTGTTTGGATTTGTTATGGAAAGGGATATCTCTGTTATGGGATTGATAGAAACAGTCTTCTTATACTCTATGATCCAATTCAGCCTAGAATTCGAATCCAGTTCTTGGGTCAGAAAGAAAATTTTCAAGTTGGACTTAATTATGCTCATTTCAGGTTCCTGTATTATTGGTGAAAAATGCTGGAATAGGTCAAGCTTTGTTTCAGGTTTAAAAACAGGTTACTCCCTTCCTTCATCCAATAACATATTTATGAGTGTTTCATACTATAAACCTGAGTTTGAGAAGATTATGGCTGTTAGCATTCGACGATTATTATGGTTTGTGAGAGGTAGTGTTGACAAGAATATGGAAATGGGTATTTGGATATTCAACAAGCTACAATCGCATTTACAAGACATTTTAGCCCGCAAGCTGCACTACCAGATACTGAAGATCTCCACATCTCAGGGCACAACACAATAGGGAAAAGAAGAGACTGTCAACTCCAGGGCATTACAGAAATTCGTAATTCACCTTGCACTTTCAACAACTAATTCAGTTAAATGTCACATTACCAGATCTACCATGCACAAATTTGAGCTGAATACTTATTATTTTGTTGAGAAAGGTGAAAAATTGGAGCTGCAGGTTAACAATGAAGAAGTTATCTTCTTAAGAAAAGATTGGCAGGTGAAGAATTATGTGTTGCGATTGGGAAATTGTTTACAAATACAACTCCACATGCAGGTTATTTACAATCAACTAAACATGAAGATGCATGTTCAGGCCTCAACTGGTGGTGGGGTAAGGTCTCTTACATTGGTAGGTACTCATACAGTCAATTGCTTTGATGTTTTCAAGTTGATATTAATGGATGCTAGAGGTGTTTTTACTAGCATTTACCAAGCAGAGGGTTATGAAGTTACTCGGTCTGTTTATCATAGAGAAATAAGCACAACACTCGAGTGCATCGATCAGTTTTGAATTCAGAGTAGGCTTCCTACCTACAATTCATATGAAGGCTTTCAGTTTCTTATGGGTTTTGGTATTAAAGTTATTAAGTTCACATCTTCTGCTGAATTCGAAATGCAGCCGCTACTATGCAATAGATGTGTGTTCCACTGGTCAGGCTCATTTTATATCCTTGAGGACAAGGATGATTTGAAGGGGTGGGATTTGTCATGAACCGAACTTCATGATGTTTAGACCAGTGGTTTATTTTAGCAGTTTTCTTATTAGTAGAAGGTAGCCTAGGTATTCTTTTTAGTGAGTAGAATTGCAACTTTATAAGATGAGTCTCTTGTAAGGAATCAACATCAAATGAATTAATCAAAAGTTATTTTCTCTCCCAATTTCATCTGTTCCTCTCTATCTATGTCTTCTTCTTCCCCTAATTCGTCTATTTCTTCTTCTAATCCTCTAATTCCTTCTATCCCTTCCCAATAATCTTTATGCTTAGAAATTTAGAGCTGTTTCTGTATATCAATTGTAGTGTAGATCACCACAAGTTTCTAAATGACACAAACTCCTTCATCTTGAAAGAGCACTTTATCACTGGAACGAGTGATCCTATTATGGGGAAGGAGGATAACAAGACTAGACGGAAGAATGTCTCATGTCTAGAAAAAAAATCAAAATAACCTACATGAAGGACTGTCTCCCTTTCAAGGAATTTTCTTTCGCTACACGGGAGACAGTCCCTCGTGTAGGGTAAATCTTTTTGCTACACGGAAGAAAGTCCCCCGTGTAAAAAAATTTGTTTTTCTACACGGGAGACAGTCCCTTGAGTAACCTTTATTTTTTCTTTTACGTGGGAGACAGTCCCCGTATAGTTTCCACTACCAATCACTCCTTCGCCTGAAGGAGTATATAAAAGAGTCAGGGGCGAAGTAGTGTTGGACGACTCCTATAATAGTAACATATTAGCTCTAATTGGTAGTCCCCTTTTCATTTGAAGGAGTGATACTACCAGTAGGCTTTGCTTTCATAAAGTATAGAATGTGAAGATTAGTTGAACAACGAACATTTTGCAGCAATAGTCAACTGATCAAAACTTCTCTTAGTATTCTTATAGGGCCTGATTTTTCTCCGGGTCGTCCATCAAATTACAAAAAGCAAAAGCCCCAAAAATTTCTTTATCATTATTTTGTTTTTCTTATTAGACCACTCTTAGATATTGTCCTTAGATTCATTTAGCGAGGAGGATCCACTTATACGGTTATATTCACACTACCTCATATTTTTGGCGATATTTTTCCTAATAAAACCTAAACCATAACGAATTTGAAGTTAAATTTTGTGGATACATTTCTTTTAAAATGCTCTACATATTTACCAAAAATGAGAACGTTCTGAAATACCAAACCTCATTATTTATCGATGTTAATTTCAACAGTCGAAAATCCGTCAGTTTTCAACTATATATTCCGGAATATGCTAATTACAAGTAGAAACATAGATCTTTGTAAGAAAAACATATCTCCAAATATATGTTTCAAACCTATCATCACTGAAATTTATTAAGAAAAATATCGATCAAAATGTGAAATACTATGATTATAAGGGTGGGACAGGATCTCCTCTCATTTAATACCAAAACTACCGAAAATAAAATAAATATGCCATATCTTTTACTCCCTTTCAAAAGCAAATTTTTTGATAAGAAATAATAAAAGAATCATTTTCTTTTCATATGAAATGATAGGAATGCCCAGTAAACTAAGGGCACTCTTTCATGAGCAAATCAAGGGATCCTTTGTTTGGTTAGATGACCCAAGCAAACAAAGTAATTACCCACCAAACGATTACGCGTCTAGCTGCATGGAAGTGCATGAATATTCGTCATCTATATTTCTCCGTCTCTTTCTTTCAGAAAGCAGTATGTTGGTTAGCTTTTCTAGTGAGAAACTGAAACAAGTCCAAAGGACTTTTGTGAAGGAAGACGATGAAATATGAGCTGTACACGTATAGTAATAGTATGTTGTGCATAACGATACGCATTGTCTGTATCGACCTCAAAATAGGAGTTGACTAGTTGAATGAAATCGGCCCCATCTACATCTATACATGCCATTGCCGCCATTCTAGGTATCTACAACTTTTACAAGTAAGATAGCTAGCTAGCTACGAAGAAGATTATGTTAAAATATCGAAAAGAAGGTCAGTTAAGTTGGCAAGTATGTGTAAACTAACCTCTCATTCAAGGCATAGTCTTCTTTTAGAGTAGGTTATTTGGTTTCTATCATAAAATAGATAGTAGGGTTATTTGGTACGAGGTGCATATGCATTTTGGGTATAACCAGTTTGTTTATACGTGCATTTAGAATTGTTCACTGATGGAAAAAGCTCACTGACCTCTTCGATATCATTCATTTACGCTACACCCAAAGTTGATTAAAAAGATCAAAACCAACAATTTCTGGATGAAATAGACATTTATATTTTGATGTTGTTTAAATGAACAAAAAATTAAAAATAGTAAGGATGTAAACAGTTTCATCCTACCCATTTTCAAATATTCTTTTTATTTTTAATTTACATCAGGATGCATCCAGTTTCATCCTTACTAGTTTTTAAATTTAAGTTAGGATATGCTATTTTTTGGTGTCCATTTCACTCATACTAATTTTTAATCTTCCATTTGAATAATGTTTCAAAAATATTTAGACAAATTACCCATTTTCCCCATGTTAAAGGCCATTTCCCCATGTTAAAGGCCAAATACGGAGACACGAATATATATGTTTGAAGCTTAACTCAGTCGAGCCCAGCAGAACCACAAATTTCTCAAATTTTTTTTATGAATTAGTAGAAATCTGACGACTCTTTAAACATGGGGTTTATCGGTCACCAATTGATAATTGGGAGGCGCGCACGTCTTTGACCACTTTTATATCATCGTCTATTTACTAACAACAGGTGGAAGCTTAAGGAAAGTTTAGCACAAGTAGTGGTGTATATAAAACAAAGGGTCCAGGTGGACCAGGTTACAGACTTAACATAGATAGGACCCCAGTTTATTTAATGGGCTCAGGTTCATAACTGTCAGCAGGTAGAAAACAGTACCTGATTGAGTCCATCGGCAGGATCCATTTCATGCTATTAAAATGACAGGATGAAGTGGGTCATCAACTTTAATTTTGGATTTTCATACTTCTGTATGAGACTGTGAAAACTACTATGACATCCATTTTTCAGATTTTTTATACTAAGAAATTCATGTCCAGAAAAATTTAGGCACACACCCATTTTCTGGGTTAAAATTTCCGTCACACTCATAGTTTCTGAAATTGTTTTTCTTCTTCTTCTCTATTGTGAATTTATTCTTCAATTCCTTTTCTTCTTCTTCTTCTTCTCTACTGTGAATTTCTTCACGCGCCGAATTTCTAATTTCAGTTTCCATAATCCAAAACTATTGATGTGAAATTAGATCGAGAAACTGTTGATGTGGTTGAGAAGATAATTGTGGCTGTTGTAATCGGATTCACTTCAAAAATCGCAAGTTAGGAATGATTAAGGGGTTTGAATTTGGTGTTGTTTCAAGAAAGAGGTGAATCTGATAACAGATTCACCCGAAAAAGATTAGGGTTTACTGGTGACCGTTAATTGAAGAACACGGAAAAGAGATTGTTGTAATGGAACCGAAGATGGGTTATGATGAATTTGGTTTTACAGCAAGGAATTAAACTTGAGAAATAGAATTCGAGAAGATCTGGAAGTGGTGGAATCTGGTGGTGCTGTATTGGGTCAAGAACAGATAAAGGAAGGAATTGAATTTGGGGGTTCGAATTAAATCTGTGAATTGAAGATAGTAATGAATCAGAAAGAAGAAGGAGATGGACTCGAGTCAGTGATAGAATTGTTGCTGCTGTTGAGTTTGAAAAACAAGTTGTGAAGAAGTTCGATCTGAGATTTGAAGAGCAAGACAAGATGATTCAGAGTATGAAGAGGATATTGATTTTATTTCAAAATCAAGAAGACTACACTCAATGTTAGAAAAGACGTTCACTATAAAAGAAAGATCTTGGAGGTATAAATCATGTCATGCTCATACCAAACTTGGTGTGAAGAATCTGATTATTTTTAAAATTATCTCAATGCCACACGAAAATGTAATTTCGTAATTTGTATGGAAGGTTATAGTAGTAATAGGATCATACAAAGGAATGAACTTATGAGTGATGTACATTATTTCTACTCAACGCTTTACATACAGGATTTTGACTTGCGACCAGGTGTGAAGATGGATGATAGGATTTCTGCATAAAATTATTACCAGCAATTTGGAAAACCTATTGTTGAAGCAAATATTTTGGAACGTTAAGATTTTAGGACAAGAGAAGGCTCCGTACCTAACTGGTACCTCTAAAATATGTTAAGTTTTACAAAAATTGACCTTGGTTTATGTCAGAGAAGTTTTATGATTATCATTATTTCTCTAAGTTGTTTTATATCTCATATGTTTTCATAGTAACAAAGAGTAACCAGATAAATTAAGAATGCGCAATTGGGGATATAAAAAAAAATTGGGGATATAGATTACTTCCCCCAACCAGTAGTGTTTGTTAAGGGGTGATTTTTGGGTATGAAAATACTAAAATACCCTTCCCTCAAAATAAAAATCTAAAACTTAAAATCAAAACCATTTCCATCTTCACTTCTTATTAATCTCTTTTAGGGTAGGGATTTGAAACTCAAATATTCCCCATTCCCTTTCAAATTCTAAAATTTCCCTACTCCTTTCAAATTCTCTTCTCCTTCTCTGCCGGCTCCTCACTTTGAAAACGATATTTTTTTTACATTGGGAAGTGATGCAAACCATGCCGGTAGTGATGAAGACCATGCCGGAAGTGATGAATACCATGCCGGAAGTGATGAAGACCACGCCGGTAGCGATGAAGACATGTCGGTAGTGATGAAGACCATTCCGGAATAACTTTTTTACATCGCCGGAAGTGATGAAGACCATGCCGGCAAACGGTGCCGGCATGCTTGGTAACTAACATTCAATGCCGTAACTAAATGCCGGCATGCTCGATAGAAACCTATCAATGCCGTTAGTCAAGTGAAATAAAATTCAATTCTCTGGATACTTTACATCGTGTGCCGACATAGAAATTTAAGCAACATATTATGCCGGAAAACGGTGCCGGCATGCTCGAGAATTAACTAACTGTGGCGGAAGTGATGAAAACCAGAAAAATTCAAAACGAAATAAGTTTTGAATTTCAAAACCAGGTCGAACACAGCCGGGAGGGGCTATGCCCCCCCTGACCCCCCAGGCCCGCTGGATAAGCTTGGTGCCGGCATGGACGTGATATGAATACCATGACGGTATGGCTGCTTCTGGCATGGCATTCATACTTACCACGTCCATGCCGGCACCGAGCTTTTTCAGCTGCAAAAATGGTGGATTCAAAGAAAAAAAATCAAATTTTCAACCTCTTAGCAACAATTCTCTCTTCACAATCATCCTCCATTTTCACCAAAATAATTTCCCTCTCAAATTTTCTGTCCCTCATTCTACTCTCACCTCATTCAACCAAACACAAATAATAATACACACTAACCATTTATCAAATAATCTTAAGAATTTACAAATTATTATTAATCACTAATCCTGATTAGTGAGGAGTAGATTAAGAATTACTTAAAATACTTAGATAAAGGGTGACCCTGATTTGATATTTGGATCCCGTTTTTGTCCTTTTCCTATATCCCCTTATTGTTTTTCATATCCCTAATCGTGCGTTCTAAATTAAGTCTGATAACTATCTTTTTTTTTCTTTTTTTTTTGTATAAAACTAGAAATAACCCGTACCGCAACAACACTGGTTAAGACGAAACCAATGTAACATTATTCTAATAAATTGGTAGTATCTTTATGGGAAAAATGGTATAAAAAGTATGGAAAAACATCTTGTTATTGTCCTTTGAGAAATTTTCCTACAATAATTTTGACGGGCTAAATGGATGTGTGAGTTTTTGATGCTTAGTCTTTCGATCATATTTGAAATCTAGAATTATAAGAATCTTAAACTTCAACACTCAAAGCTATGCATTCGACAGTTTACCACGTTTGTATTTTTGAATCATAACACAACATTATAAAATATGAATATGAATAATAATAACAATAAGGGTCCTTTCTTCGAATGGCATTGCACCCCATAACCCGGATACCCTGTACTAACTGCAACAAAAACATCCTAATGGTCCACCTCCTCGTATACCTGTTGAAGACATTTCAACACCATCTTTATCAGTGGATGCTAAGGGTGTTTAGTTTCCTTGAAAAGCTTCTCCAAGGGTACTGCATGTGGTAGAGATGGGTTGTGGGCACAACACCTTATCGATGCTTTGAGTGGTAATGCGACTGTTGTTGCGGGTGAATTACTGCAATCAATAGCAGGAGTGGTCAATTTATGGCTTTCTGGTGCTTGCCCACCGGTTCTTGGCGAATATGTAGCGAGTGCGCCTTTAACCCCACTTCTTAAACCTGATAGGGGTGTAAGACCCATTGTAGTAGGCACTATTTGGAGGATACTATGCTCCAAGATAGCGACCACTTCAGTTTGCAAGAACATCGTACCTTATCTTCGTGCTTATCAATTCGGATTCGGTATTCCCTGTGGGAGTGAAGCTGTCCTACATGCGGCTAACAGGCTACTAGAGAAGCAAGGTAATTGTGACACTAAAACTATGATGTTAGTCGACTTTTCTAATGCCTTTAATTTAGTGGATAGATCAACACTGATTCATGAGGTTAGTACTCATTGCCCAAGCATCTCCAAATGGGTAGAATTCTGCTATTCAAAGCCAACTAGGATGCACTACAACAATGAGGTTCTTTCTTCGGCTAAATGCGTACAACAAGGTGATCCACTGAGACCCCTCTTATTTTCTCTTGCGCTGCACCCCCTTGTTCTACAGATTGCTACACAATGCACTCTTGATCTCCACGCGTGGTACCTCGATGACGGTACTATTGCTGGCGACACTTTGGAGGTTTCCAAAGCCTTGAACATTATCCAAAGGGAGGGTCCTAGGAGGGGTCTTTACCTAAACATCAGCAAGACCAAAATATTTTGTCCCATCATTGATCCCAGACGCAACGCCTTTGGGCGTTTTTCCTGCCAATATCAGCAAGCCTACAACCAGAGTCAAACTTCTAGGCGGCCTTGTCAGCTTAGACATGGATTATTGTGGAGAAATGGTACTCAGTAGGGTTGATAAAACCATACTTCTTATGCAGAAGATACAAAAGCTACACGAACCTCAATGCGAGCTTCTACTCCTACGGAATTGTGCAGGTGTATCAAAGCTCTATTTTACACTCAGGACAACCAACCCCCAGGCCTTACAAGCTGCTATTTCTCACTTCGACAAGCACCTCATCGATTATCTCAGACAACTCATAATAGGTGATGGCCCTGGTTTTGGTATAGTGCAGCAGCGTTTGGCAACAGTTCCTATCAAAGACGGTGGTCTGGGTGTTTACACTATGCGTGATACTAGCTCCTATTGCTACCTGGCTTCCTATGCTCAAACCAAGCACCTGCAAAATTCCATTCTACAGCTTACACCTGCTGACGAACCAAGCCACAGTTATGACCATGCTATACAAGTTTTTACACAAGCTTGTGGGTTAAATAGATCCGAGTTTAACATCAAAGACACTGCCCCTCATTTCATGAAGTCATTGGCAGTAATATACTTTGGTTTTGTCAAGGATTCTCTACCCTCCAGCTTCCCCTTATCAGAGTGTTAATCATTAATTTGGCAGAGCAACAAGCAAGAACACTCGATGGACTTCTTGAAAGCCATACCAATTAGTGGCCTCAGCCAAGCTTTCGGCCCAAGGAAATTTCGGTCAGTGCTTCAGTATCGTTTAGCCATACCTTTGTTTGATGAGGGTAGCTTTTGCTCAAGCTGTACTAAACCCATGGACATCTACGACGATCATGCACAACACTGCGCCAAAGATGTTGGTCTTAAAATCAGGCACGACATGGTTCGCGACATCGTCGCAGACATGTGCTACAAAGCAGGGATTGCAGCTAGGAAAGAGGACGTGTGTTTCGACGTCACGGGTGTTTCACCCTTTACTAGTGCAAGAACACGTTCATTTACGCCTGGCCATGCCATTGCCGCTGTTGTTACGCGCAAAAACAACAAGTACCTCGACAAATGTACCGCTAACGATTGTGGCTTCGGTGTGCTGGCTTTCACAACTTTAGGAGAGTTAAGTGGTGATTTTACTGTATTTCTTAAGAGGGTGAGTAACTTCCTATCCAGTCATGATGCTAATTATAAAGTTGGTAGTTTACTCTTCCATAGGTTAGGCATTGTTATTCAAAGAGGTGTTGGCGTCCAGATTGTTGCTAGGCTACCAACCAACCTTATGTAATTACTTCGATTTTTGCTTTGCAATAAAAAACCCCAGGTGGCATCTTATATTTGAAAAAAAAATAAAAATAATGATAGCAACATTATTTTGAAAGCCCTATGTGGCATCTTTTAAAATATTAAATAATTATTTTATTTTAAATAATAGCAAAAACTGACATTTATTTGCCTTTAATTAGGCCATTTAACATTGGGTGTGCACAATTACTGAAATGAACTATATGGGTAACCAAACTCTTCGAGTTTGTTCCTTTGTAGGTGATTTTATTTTTGGGCCTCATAAAGGGATCGTTAAAAGTAAGGCAATTTATTTAAAGGCTTGGATAGCTATTTAATTTATATAAATTTTTTTTAACTAATCAGTAACTGAATAAAAGAAAATACCTAAAAGTACTTAAATAAATTAATTTACTTTTAAGTTTTAAAATAGTTAGTTATTCTTTGAACGTGAAGGATTTGTCTAAAATAAAAGTAAAAAGAAAAACTCACGTGAAAAAGAAGAAAAAAGGATTATATGTTAACAGAACTTAAAAAAATTCCAAATACTTTTAATTGTATTTTAAGAAATTGGATTTTGTTTTAAATAATAAATAAATAACTTTAACGGGTTGACCTGTCAACCGGCTAACCAAGGGACCCAAATATGTTCGAAAATGTTGAAGATTGACCCAAATAATAAATTAATAAATTCAAACTTTTATTATTATTGTTATCACTATTGATATTACTTTGGGGCTCATATGTGTTGAGGACTCAATCTTAAGTATGTTGAGTTATCATGTAATAGCAAAGTACATAAATACCTTAGCTATTGTTGTGTTGATGAAATCCACCAAAGGCTAGTAACTGTAATTTCATAATAAAGGGAGGTTACGAAATCATACACCCATCAGATGTTTTTTGCTAGGATGATATCAGGATGGTTGAATGCAATGTTTGTCTCTAAAAATGGTATCCGACCGTTCAAGGCTCAAAAACCCCTTCTGTTTTGTATTTTAGATTGTATATATATAGATAAAATGTCGGTGAATTAACTGAAGCATACGATTATCATGAAAACTTCACACAAACAAGTAGTTTTTTTATTTTAAATGTGGATAAATTTTGATGATAACCTGATTTCTAATGGGAACGCTAAAACATGGCTAAAAGAAAACATTCAAACCCGGGGTATTAGCTAAATAATAAAAGAAAAGGAGGTCACCTTTCATATCTCGTTCGTAAAATATATCAATGGAGGGTTTAAGTAGATTACTGAAAAAACGAGTGTTACCCTTCCAAATGAAGCCTATGGAGAGTTTTAGTAGGTCGAGGTTTGTGAAAATGCATGGGGTACCGAGTACACCACCAACTTTTTCGTTTTGATAGGAGTATGAACTTGTGTAGTACTTTTAACAATCAAAAGATGCATAAACGTAAGAAGCACACACACATACGAATTTTGTTAACGAGGAAACTGCGACTTCAGAAAAACCCCAGGACCTCGTCCACATTTGAACACTAAGCTGTATTAACCAACTACATACACAAACTTATTATCAAACTTCAGATTAGAATGTAGACGAGACCAAATCAAACCCTCCAAACGACTCAGTTACAACCGCGCTCCTTACATCTCATGAACCTCGCAAGGTTCTACGCACTTGATTTCCTCAGTTGATGTACTTTACAGCCTAAGAGTTGCTTCAGCCGAAGTGAAGGATTTTGAATTATCAGATATCTATCTTGAAGAATCAGAAAGTCTGAGATGAAGAGAATTCTGCGATTTCTATCTATCTTTCGTGAAGGAGATCACGAAAACCTCGATAACAGAAAAGCAATATCAGGATTCACGAATTATCAAGGTAAAAGATAGTAGGACTTGGCTTCACGAACCCAAAGTGAAGTCTTTTAGTCATAAACCTAATTATGTTTCTCAGAGGAAACCTAGGTTTGTAGAGGACGACTCTAAATCAACTGAAACATAAAGTGTCAGGGATTGGATTTCCCCACTTGAAAGAACATCTCTATTTATAGATTTTCAAGACTGGGGGTTACTTAGAATTCAAACTAAGATAACTTGAAAATCAAACAAACACTTTAGGTCTAGAAAATATAATAGAAGAATATATATAGTGGAATAATCAAATAGTTAGTCTATATAAAGCTCGGTACAGAACCTGAGTAATTTGGTGTCCATTATTGTTCTCCTTGAATAATCAAATAAGCAATCACCATAACTATCTATGTGAATTCATCATGCTAATTAATTTTTGTTTTTAATCTTTTAGAAATTCAGGTTAGATAATTTTGGATTTTGCATCAGAGTTAATGAATTTTGTACACTCTTTTTTGAGGCAAGTATAAATAATTTTAAATTGTTTTTATTCTTTTATGTCTACTGTTGAATTCCAAATACAACATTAGTAGCATTGTGCTGAATTTTTGTTAGCATTGTGTTGAATTTTTGTTATTTTGATAGAGTATACCTAACGCACTTTAATTGTTTGTGGAAAAGACAAGCAGAAATTCATATTTAATTTTCATTCCATTGGTTTGTGATACCATCTTAAGGCTATAATCCAGATAACTAATATTCTCTTTTTTTTTTTCCTTTTCAATTTTTTGTTTTAAGGTTGTGATTTTTCAGTTGCACGGGTTGATTTTAGGATGTTCTTTTAAACACGGTGCAATCTTACGGTCTTGTGATGATCTTAGTTTTGTTTAGAAACAATCTTATTTACCTAAATATACTATGATCCAAGTCTGGGAGACAAAGATCAACAATCATCACAATTACATTTTAAAGTAAACAGCCTGCGGGTTGCTTTGGTTTGCTTATGCTTAAGAATTTAACATTGTGAGTTCTTTTTACATAGATTCATAACATATTTTTTTTCTTCTGTTTAAGCCCTCAACCAAGCAACCCTTTATACTAGAGTTGAACCTGAATTAGACCCGCACACATACAGTAACTACTATAAACATATTTATGTTGGTGCTATAAGACCTGCAGGATCATTTGTTTTCATTGGTCTCTGCCGACCAATTTAACATTCCGATTTATTTTGTCTCAATTGATTCGTTTGTGCATCAAGTTTGGTTTATTTTCTTCCTGACTATGAAGTTATATATTGTACAATATTGCAGTAACGTGAAGTTAAAAGATAAGCCATCTAACACAGCAACTAGACTGCTCAACCATCGTTACATTATCTGGATTCAGTCTCATTGTTTCCATCTTACGAACTTTTAGTATGAGGGATGGAGCATCTAGAGTCTTGTATGGTTGCTGCTCATCTGAGGTAAGTCTTGAATTTAGACTGGAATGTCTAAGCCGCAACCTTCTGGAAAATAGGTCACATTATGAAACCAAATGAAACAACAATGTATTTCTGCCTTTTTGGTCACTTTCACTATTAGAATGTATTTTTTTTTATTTTAAATATTCTTTTTATTCAATATGGAGGACTAATTCCTCCTCTGTAATGTTTCAGGGATGAAACCAAAGTATGTGATGGGTATGGAATAACATCTTATATGAGTTGTTTGGGGCGGCCTAAGTCGTCATCTGTAAAGAGGAAATCTGTTGGTTCCCGTAGTAGGAATTGCTCTGGCAATGCTCTCCCACCTTATAAAGGATTTACTGATGGACATGCCCTTTGAATGCTACCTCAATTCCTCTTACCTACCTATGGTGAAGTATCATTGAAGACAATGCCCAGTTTAAGACTTCAAACTTCATGAATAAGGTAAATACTAAAGTCTCAAGTGAACACAATGGAAAAAAAATATTTCCAGTTTAGGAAAACTGAAATAGTCAGAACAAGTAAATAAAATTTTCACTCAAGGTTTATTTTTATTTTTTTTATTTTGGTGAAAATGTCTAAGAATATTACTGTTAAACAGTGCAGAAGGAAACTAAAAATGCTGAAAGTGTTATGTTATTTGAACCACTAAAACATGAGTAGGAGATCAAGCTTTTGTATTACTTATATTTTGAGGAAGTCTGCACTACAAGTTCACCTGTGATGCCAGGAGTACTTAGGATGAAGTGATAATGCGGCTGATAGCAAATCTATCTTTGGCAAGACAGTAAGGGACAAGGAGTTGTACAGTGGAGATTCAAGACAAGCATGTAATTATACAGTACAAGAAGAAACTAAAATCTATAAGAGTAAACTTTGACAACAAAATAGATCTATCTTTTATTCACTATGATGAGATTTTAGCTTGGACTTTAATGCAAAGAAAAACGATGCGGTATGCATACTTCGCAATGTTTGCATTCATATTGAACTACCAAAATAAAATGCACAGGAAAACAAAAAGGTATCACCCAGTGCGCAACACGGGTTACTATCTAGTGGTACATTAAGCATTACTGCTTGTCTCAGCATACAGTTTATGCTTCACTCACTAAAATAATGAGATTTTACGAAGTATGCCAAACTCACCACTGAGAAGCATGCTAGACTCACCAATATGTTAGGACTAAGACCAGTTCCTATGGACTCAACAAACTACAAGTTTGTTCATTTTTCTCCCACTACGGACTCAACAAACATGAAAAACAGATGGGCAAACCAACAAAATTGTTGGTTTGCTGAGTGAGACGGAAAAACAGACGCGCGCTTGATGGAACATCGGGCGGTTGAGACACAATCGCTGGCGTGTAAGCCAGAAACGCTGGCGTGTGTTCCAAAATTGCCAGTTTTTACTTCACACGCCAGCGTCTTTGCTAAACCCTCCAGCGTTTGATCCTAAACCGCCAACGGCTAAATCTAGACGGCTGAAAACTCTTGTGATCCAACGTCTATAATTTTGAGTTCTATAAATACTCCTCATTTTAACTTCAAATTCACACATTCTAAATCTCTCCACTCTCAAATCATCTACAAAAATGCCTCCCAGAGTTCGTGATGTTAGATTCACTCAACAAGAGGATTTGTAGAGCCTTTGTTTTTCACACACAAGATGTTGTCAATAGGAATGTAGCCGAATCGACGTTGTGTTTCTGGGAGAAAGTTTATAGAATGTTCGCCGCTGAAACGGGGAACATTAATGGGCGTGATTCTCACGTATTGCCGCATCGTTTTAGTTTAATTAGTCGTCATGTATCGAAATTCGTCGTTGTACTAGTGGAGAATCACAAAAATAAACTCTACGGTGAAGCTGTACATGAAGTGGAACTCATAACACTAGCGATGTGGGAAGTATCTCACGGCAGGCGTCCTTTCGACTTCCAAGCTTGTTTCAACATTCTTAGGGTGCTCAACAGATACGATACCTACATCGTCCTAGGAATTCCACCACCCCACGAGAACTGACGCCTATGTAGTAGTTTTTTTAATCTAATGTATTTCTTTTATTCTCATGTATGATGTGGTTGTTTAATGCAGTATATTTTTATTTATGATATTGATGGTGCAATGTTTAATCCAAGAAAAATTTAAATTAGTTATGATATTTATGGTGCAAATGTGAAGACATCCACTTGTTTGATTTAGATAATCATAATAACACAAAATAAACACCAAACTAAATAACATAATGAATCGATTTGTCCTTCAACTTTAATCAACCCACTCCACCAAAAAACACTTAGGACATTTCCAAAAATGCCTTCCGTATGTGTCTTCTTCAGTAGAAATGCACAAATGCATAAAAGTTCTACAACCGGGCTTTGAGCATCCACTGATTCTCTGTGGACAATGTTTTTATTCGTGATTTCCATATCCACAATGCTTACAGTGTAATAACTTCTTCTTCAACTTGGCTTTAAGTTTGAAGTTTTTGCAGAGTGTTGCAAACTTTTCTTCTTCTTCTTATTTAACCTTCATAGCATCATCTAGCATATGTGGTTCCTCTGGATAGTTGGGATCTTGACATTACAAATACCTGAGCTTTTCCGGTTGTGATTCAATCACCATTCTAATACGTGAACAACCTTCCCGCGGACACTTTGAATACATCCAAGGGCATTGCATAAGACTGTGGTTATCCATGAAACATAATGGACAAACCTCTTTTGCTTTGACACATAATATTTGCTTCGCTCTGCCTTTATAAAACATGGTGGATGTTATTGGCTTGAAAGAAATGTGTTGGTCTGGTTGAGAATCAAACCTAGTGCTGTATTTATAACAAAAAAGAAAAAAACCGTTGGTAATTCAAACGCCCAGTCATGGTAAAGCCGCGCGGGTTTACTACAAACGCCAACGGCTAAATTTCCAACGACTCGATTTTCTTTCTCACCCTATAAATTCCATTCTTCCCATATCTAAATTCGCATCTTCTTCTTTCTTTCTAAAACTCTTAATCTCTCTCACTTTGCAGAAATGTCTGCTAGAAATCGTGGTCCCAAGTTTACTGAAAAAGAGGATATAACTATATGCAAAACATACTTTTTTCATAGGGTAATCGTTGGTATGGGCTTTCAAGACAGTCCTTTTTGGGAGAACATTTTTACAATGTTCGTCTCACTGATGGAGATCCCGAGAAACCGAGATGCTCGTCGATTGTATGCTCGTTTTCAATATATTAGGTTTACAGTCCAGCCATTTCTTGCTCTGGTAAGGGAAATTGATCTAGAAAAGTTCAACGGTGTAACTGAAGCTGAAGTGATCCAAACAACTCTTGATAATTGGGAGGAAGCTCACTAAAAGCCTTTCCTTTACGAAGCTGTTTCCACATTCTTAAAGATGGTCCATCTCAAGCACATAGTTCCTGCACTCGAATGCCTTTCCCGGTCTTTACAATGGAATAAGATGTTACTCTTGTTCGATGTTGGTTACATCGTATGATGAGACCAATGAACAATGACTATTTCTGGGAAAGAGTATTGGGATATTTTGTAGCATGATAGACGCATTTATGTGTCTAATTTGTCCCAATTGTTTATATTGTTAGTACTCTATTTTGTACTTATTTGGTTATTTTATGTCTTTGTAGGTGTTTTTGGAGAAATAAGCTTTTGCGGCGAAATTGGCTAAAAAGTGGTTTTTGCGCTCGTGGGAGAAAATTACTATACGGACTCTCACTTTGGATAAGGGGTAACCTAATTACTAAGAGGCACCCCATTTCAGGGCATGTACTAAAGGGACACCGGAACTGGATAGGGGGAGGTCATCTTCAAAGTTTCAAAACTGGATTTTGGCGGGAAAAAAGGCAGCAGCGTCAACAGTTTTGGATGAATGATTTGAGCGACCTAGGAGGCGATTAAATGGGCAAATTTTGTACCCAAAGACTCTACAAGACATAAGGGACCTGTTAGAAGCGATTATACCCATCTAATTGGGCTGGATAAGTCAGAAAATCCACACAAAGTCAAGACAGTGCACACGGTTTCTGTTTAGGGTTTGAGATTAGTTTGAGAGATTTATGGGATATCTTGCGTGGGATATACATCAAAACAGTTGGGTAAAAGTCCTAGAAGATATTTGAGACGAGAGAATAGCTATAAACAGCCTGTAACGCAACAAGAAGAAGATTATTCTTCAAACAACCCGTAAAGAATAATGGAGATTTCCAAGGGGTTTGATCGAGTTTCAAGGGGATTTAAAGCCTATAAATAGTTGGTTTTATGTCAGAGAAGGGGCATGAAGAGTTTGGGGTCGATACAGAGCCAGGAGGAGCGAAGAAGAAGGAGTAGCAGCAATGTTCACCTGCTGCTGCTGCTGCCATTAAAAAGCTTCAAGAACACGAAGAACAGACACTCCAGGACAGTCTTATTTTCAGCAGCTTCAGAACAGTCTTATTTTCAGCAGCTCAACAACAGAAGAGAGGTGTCGCAGTTCGCTGCAGTTCTCTGTTGTCGTTCTTTTCTGGACGTGTTTTGTGAGTCTCAGAACTACTATTTTATAACTTTTGACTCTTTTAATTACACTTTGAGCTTTGAATTAATATGTTGAGTGCGTGATTGATATGAATAGCTAAACCCCAATACTGGGATGATGGAGGAAACCATTCTTTATGCATGAGTAATTTTATTTAATTCTTTTATGACTATTTGCACTATTATGAATGGAATTATGATTTTTATTGATTATTTGTGATTTTGTCTGATGATGTATGCTTAATCCATGAGATTATTGATGCATCATGCTTATGATTTACATATAATACTTACAAAATCTATGTTTGGCAAAGTAAGAGTCGATATTTGTTATCAATATAAGCTTTAATTGTCTAGAATTAATAATTGAATCGCATGAGTATAAGAATTGGTGAAATCCTGAGTCCCAGTATCTCTTGATCCTGTGACAATTTTGTATATATTTTTGTTTTTAAATCTATTCAAGTCCGAGCATCGAATCCTTATTTACCGCAATCTTAATATTACAACAAAATGGCGCCGCCGACGCGGACTTGTATATAGATTTGTTTTTAGGTTTATTATTTTATTTTATTTTTTTTACTATTATTTGTTCCTTTTTACGTTTCTTTTTGTGTCTTTGATTTACAGGTTCGAAGTGGAATACTAAGGACTTGGGAACAAAAAGCTTAAAGCTAAAAGTTAAAAGCTAAAAGAGAAGAAGAAAAAGACATAATCTTTTTTTTAGGATTTAATTTTTATTATTATTATTTTTTTTGTATATAGCTTTTATTTATTTATTTTTAGAATTTGTAAATAGGCTTTATTTTTCATAATTTTTGTAATTTTGGACTTTTTATTTGGACTTTATTCTGGACTTTGGACATTATTTTTAAAACCCTACGGAAGGGTTATAAATTAAAAAAAAAAAAATTAAATACAAACTGTTTGCAGGGAAGGACGACGATTACTATATCGTCTCGGCCCCTCGGGTTCGCACACGTCATAGGAGTCGTGGCCCGAGTCGACGACAACGGTTCATCGCCCGTCTGGTACGGGAGGTAAGTCCAATCGAAACACCCGCGAATCTCCTGCAAGCGGGGTACTGTCTGCCTTAAGGTGATAATTGTTTGAGGACGAACCGGACTGTCTTTATTTTCCTAGTAAAGGGCAAGGCCTGGCCTAAACAAGATAAGGACTCGGATTTCATCACCGTTTCCTTCTTGCCCGCCTTAGGAAAACGAAACCAAACGCGAACCTAAGCCTAAAATTTTGAATAGAACGAGACCAATAGGGTAACGAGCTTAATAGGAAACTCGTTCGAAAAATATTGGTTGCTCTTTAAGCACATTTCAAAGTTCATGATGGTTTCTGTGAGTTGAATGCGTGACTGCGCCGCCTTGTGATAGCGGTGAGGCATTGGGTATCAAAGCTCCACTGAGCTTCCCTCGCCTCGATTCAACTTACATTAGCTCGGATTGATTCCAGAGGGGTGTGCTCAAATTGTAACGAATTCCTTTTCGAAGGAATAGAAGCTGGTCTAGAAAACAATCTAAGTGGAGCCATCATGCTTTTTGTTTGCTAGATTCTATAGGTTTGATTTGGTCGAGTCGGACTTGTTTGTGATTGCGTAGAATTCCCCTGCAATTAAGAATGTCGAACTGGTATGATAGAAGCCAATACAATGAATATCGACCTGAATTTGAATATGGACATCATCAGTATTATGACCATAGTGAGAATAGTGACTGGGGACGCCAACCTTTTCAAGGTTATGGTTCATACCATGGTGATCCAAATTACTATCCGCACGCGCATCAGTCATACGAGCAAGAAGATTATAATACTAGTTCTTCGTCTTTAGAGGATACAATCAAACTTTTGAAAAGTAGTCCTTATTATGATCCTTCAGTTCTTATTCCTTCTCTAGAAGAGACTCTCAGGAATTTAGCTAAGTCATCACGTCAGTTAGCTGAATCGACGTATAAATTAGATGAGGTGAATAATGTAGTTATGGACGAAAGAACTGCAACAACAACTGAATCTGTAGAAGATATCCTCAATAGATTAACTCAAAACTTAGATCCTACACTAAGGGAACTTTCTTTGGAAGAGACACTTGAGAGGATAGCTGAGTCGACACGTAGACTTGAGTTAGAGACGAATGAAAGTATTGCTCGAAATAACTTGAATTGCCAATATAGTGTATCCAATAATACCCTTGAGAATGAAGATACTTTTTCACATAATCAAGATAACGAGGTTATAATTGGTAACACTACTTATTTAGATAAGGTTCAATCATCTTCGTACTATTATGATGATGAGGATAGTAGTGATGAAGAATCTGAAACGTGTAGGCATAGTAATCAGGAATCTAGTAATCCAATTGAGCTTTATAGTGATTATATTATTTCTACTTCAAATCCAAATAATTTTTATGATTATTCACCTATTCAAAAGGACGAGGATTTGATTAGGGATACCACCGTTTTAGACGATGTAGTTTTTCCTTTTGATTACGAAGCCGATAGTGGTTTAGAGGAACGGGTTCATTTCGAAAATACTGTTTTAGAGTCTAGCGACTTAGAAACAATAGTCTTGGAAGAAGAAGATAGACCCGTAGAGATGAGTAAAGATGCACTACCTGATAATAACTTAGAAGAATCTCTTGAATATTTTAAGGACTCTGAAGATACGGAAATTCAAGAAAAAATTAGAGGTCTATCTAGAGAAACTGAAAACTCTAAGTTTGGGGGTGATTATCACTTCCCTAGTGCCTTACCTTTAACTCTCAGAAAGTCCCCACACTTAGGACTTGACATCAATGCCTCAACCATTTTACAAGATTACTTTCATACTCGTTTTCCTGAACCTAGTGATGTCCATACGGAAGTTCAGTTGTTAGAAACCCATCCTCTGGTTGATGAGGTTAGACCAGGCTATGATACTAAGATCGACTTTGTTTTCCCACCAAATATTTTTCAAACAATTGTGGGAACGTATAAATTTCAAATGTGTCAATTATTAAGTTCTGAGACTAAACCTAATTACTTTAGGATATTAGAATCGACACATTTTCTTAAGAATGACCACTACTCTCACTGTGGTCAATTATGTAAGTCAAACCTGATTGACTTAGAGGATCCTCAATTATTTAGGTTATTATTTTGTGCTTCTAAGTTCTTATTTAAGTACTTACAGACTCTAGGACCTAATAATTCGGATCTCAATTTTGAGGAGTTGCAGCCTAAAGAAATATATTTAGACCCTTTTATAGAACCTGAACCTGAACCACAATTAGATATAGATATCTTAATCAGGAAACTAGGTAAGGGAATGCTAGTCTTGTACATTTTCTTGGTTCACTGCAGTTTCCTTTTGTCAGCTCTTTTTGGTGTTAAAGACCCACAGTTATTCCGGCTACTGTTATACGGTTCGAGTTGACTAATCCGTTTCTTAGTCTGGCTGAAGACTTTAAACTTAGCACTTCTTGGGAGGTAACCCAATCTCATGCAACCAGGTAATATCCTTTCGTAACTCTTTCACTTCAAATGGTAACAGTTTCTCCTTGTTCATGCTTTTAATTTCATCTTTAGAACATTGAGGACAATGTTAGGTTTAAGTTTGGGGGTATGGGAGAAACTTTTTAGTTGCAGTATGAATAAATAAACTCCAGAGCCTAGAAATTTATGCTTATTTAGGATGGCACTAACCAATCTAAGTGGATGGAAGCATTTTGATTGTAGGAGTTTGAGGAACCAATCTGATTAGATGGAAACATCTAAAGAGTCTATTCATAAAAGCACAGAGCTCAGGTGTTAGAAATAACATGATAGTTTCACCATATCTCGTTGAGTCCTTTTCACTTCTATTTTTATTTTATTTTGTTTTTAAACTATGTTTCTCTAAGTGATAGGTGGGGCCCGCGATTCAAGTTGTTACCAATGCTAGGGTGAATTAGAGTGATTGAGATACCATAAAAAAAAAAAAAAAAAAAAAAAAAAAAAAAAAAAAAAAAAAAAAAAAAAAAAAAAAAAAAAAAAAAAAAAAAAAAAAAAAAAAAAAAAAAAAAAAAAAAAAAAAAAAAAAAAAAAAAAAAAAAAAAAGAAATTGAGACCAGACCATTTGACCAAAAGGAATAAATTCAATAAAGTCGACCACTGGTACCCTTGTATATGCCAGTTGTGTTGACCTAGAGTTAGGTTATCGACCACTGGTACCCTTGTATATGCCAGTGTGTTGATATTAGTCAGACTAGTATCTCAATCCATTAGGATAGGTTCATTTTGGCGGAGGCCTTCAGACAGATATGGGAAACGTCGTTCACTTAGTAAACATCAAAACCATCTATGTTTCCTATATCCATCTTCTTGATCTATCCATGTGATTAGTTTAGACTCCGAATATGATGTCCATAGTGCAACTATCTGAGTAGAGCTCTGTCACTTTATATGAATTTTAGTATGCTTGAGTGCAAACTCGTGTACAGCAATTGGAATTTCGCATCAGGGTACTTCTTCCTGTAGTCAATAAGTATGCCAACCAAGGAGATTCTTTAGTGCCTTACAAGGTTCTGCGTAGATAGCTAACCTCTGGAGTATTAAGGTTTTGTGGGTACACCTCTGGTAAACCCCCCGGAGACAACACTCCGCCACTAGAGCCACCTAGTGGTTTAACGGCTTACTGCACGTGCTAAGTGTAGTCATTTTATTTTAGATTAGATTTGCTCGAGGACTAGCAAATAATAAGTTTGGGGGTATTTGATAGACGCATTTATGTGTCTAATTTGTCCCAATTGTTTATATTGTTAGTACTCTATTTTGTACTTATTTGGTTATTTTATGTCTTTGTAGGTGTTTTTGGAGAAATAAGCTTTTGCGGCGAAATTGGCTAAAAAGTGGTTTTTGCGCTCGTGGGAGAAAATTACTATACGGACTCTCACTTTGGATAAGGGGTAACCTAATTACTAAGAGGCACCCCATTTCAGGGCATGTACTAAAGGGACACCGGAACTGGATAGGGGGAGGTCATCTTCAAAGTTTCAAAACTGGATTTTGGCGGGAAAAAAGGCAGCAGCGTCAACAGTTTTGGATGAATGATTTGAGCGACCTAGGAGGCGATTAAATGGGCAAATTTGGTACCCAAAGACTCTACAAGACATAAGGGACCTGTTAGAAGCGATTATACCCATCTAATTGGGCTGGATAAGTCAGAAAATCCACACAAAGTCAAGACAGTGCACACGGTTTCTGTTTAGGGTTTGAGATTAGTTTGAGAGATTTATGGGATATCTTGCGTGGGATATACATCAAAACAGTTGGGTAAAAGTCCTAGAAGATATTTGAGACGAGAGAATAGCTATAAACAGCCTGTAACGCAACAAGAAGAAGATTATTCTTCAAACAACCCGTAAAGAATAATGGAGATTTCCAAGGGGTTTGATCGAGTTTCAAGGGGATTTAAAGCCTATAAATAGTTGGTTTTATGTCAGAGAAGGGGCATGAAGAGTTTGGGGTCGATACAGAGCCAGGAGGAGCGAAGAAGAAGGAGTAGCAGCAATGTTCACCTGCTGCTGCTGCTGCCATTAAAAAGCTTCAAGAACACGAAGAACAGACACTCCAGGACAGTCTTATTTTCAGCAGCTTCAGAACAGTCTTATTTTCAGCAGCTCAACAACAGAAGAGAGGTGTCGCAGTTCGCTGCAGTTCTCTGTTGTCGTTCTTTTCTGGACGTGTTTTGTGAGTCTCAGAACTACTATTTTATAACTTTTGACTCTTTTAATTACACTTTGAGCTTTGAATTAATATGTTGAGTGCGTGATTGATATGAATAGCTAAACCCCAATACTGGGATGATGGAGGAAACCATTCTTTATGCATGAGTAATTTTATTTAATTCTTTTATGACTATTTGCACTATTATGAATGGAATTATGATTTTTATTGATTATTTGTGATTTTGTCTGATGATGTATGCTTAATCCATGAGATTATTGATGCATCATGCTTATGATTTACATATAATACTTACAAAATCTATGTTTGGCAAAGTAAGAGTCGATATTTGTTATCAATATAAGCTTTAATTGTCTAGAATTAATAATTGAATCGCATGAGTATAAGAATTGGTGAAATCCTGAGTCCCAGTATCTCTTGATCCTGTGACAATTTTGTATATATTTTTGTTTTTAAATCTATTCAAGTCCGAGCATCGAATCCTTATTTACCGCAATCTTAATATTACAACATAGCATCGCGGGACGAAACCATAAAAACCAGTAAGAGCCTTGAACTAAGATTTTCATTTATCACTAATGATGTCAAACATTATACAAAAGTTTTGTGGATGGTTCACCATAGCAATTCTGGATTATCCAACGAAGAACTGGTGAGTATTTTACCTTTGTCCTCACTGATCAACTGCATCATAAATATCTTAACTTGTTGTTTATTTGTTTTACAGAAAACCATCGCTCAGACCAAGTTTATTGAAGAAACTGGAAGAGAGTTTAAGCATTTTGAATGCTATGAACTCTATAGAGATAACATCGCTAGATTTGATGTAGTTTAATTTGGGTTTGTTGTCTTTTATTAAAATGTAGTTTGATGTTATATGCAAGTTTAAAATGTAATAAATATCGCTTAATCTGAAGTGGCAATCTATTTTAATTTCTAAATATTTTCATTCGTTGATATTACTGCCAGTTCTTTTACAAGATATAAACTTAGACAATAATAAAAAATACTAAACAACTTCAATAAAAATCAAGTACAAGCTTTGGCCTCCTTTTTATCTTCATTTGACGTATCTTCCATTCAACGCGCTCTTTGACAGTTTCGCCTTTGTTTTTGAATTTTTTGTTGTTAACTTTCAAAACTGAAGCTCTTCTCTGCCTTTTAGCGGAATATTTTCTAGGAGCAACTTCAAAAACTTGCACTTCCTCTTACAATATTCAATCTTTTTAAAACTCCCACATATCTTAGAAACAACAGCTTCAAGTTTTGCATCGCAAAAAAGTGTGATCGCCTTTTCAGCCATTTCACCAACAATAAAACTAAAAAATTGAAATAGATTTAGAAGAAAAAATTCAAGAGAAGTGAATTTTGGTGTGAGTGAATTGTTTGAAGGTGGTGGTAATTTATATAGGTAAAAAAATGAATTTGAATTTTGAAAAACTATCCATTGGCGTTTCTGCTTCACACGCCAGCGTGTATAGAAAGCACGCCGCATTTAACCTTCAAACGCTCGCGGTTGTGGTTCCCACGCCGAGTTTCATCTCCACACGCTGGCGGATGTTGTTTGACCTGGCGCTTGATGATCAACCTCCCACTTCTTTTCCCATAGTGGAGAAACGTGTTTGGCAATCCACCTAGCTCAACAAGATTTTCAATTTGGCCATTGCCATAGGAATTTCCCTAACGTTCATAGCTTAACTAGGTCAGCCGGTTGACTTACATACACGTCTTATTTAGAATAAATTATACTTGAGACACCAAATATGTTGCATGGGGGATATTCACTAGGGTTTTGGTCTGGCGGCCTACAACACGTGCGGTGTAGCGATACACGCACAAACTAAGTCGTGTTGGAAGTAGAAGGAGTAAATGGAGTAGTGATCTTACAGCCACCAAGTCTCTCTTACGAAGCGGAACTGGTTTCACCACGGTTTCCACTTCTCTACTCTTCCACCTCTCTTTAACTTACACTACTTACGAGATCAATGTGTTCCACTACCAATGCTACGAATAGGCTTTTCAACCCATTGGCAAGATATCTCAGAATCAGACATGTCTTAGAAACATCTCAGACTTACAAAAGTTTTCTCAGTTCTAACACAGAGAAATCCTTTCCATAGCAGTTCAACACATCCTATTACTAGCACATAGTCTCATTGATCTCAATACCTTCTCTGCTTTCCTCCCTACAGATCGACCCTTTTCCACCTTTTTGACCGAAGCAAGACTGGAACAACCATTTCTTGGTTTAGGCCAAGAATGTACAGAATAATCTCTCGAACTCAAAAATACTTATACAGTAAATTTGTTTTGAGGAGGAAAACTCAGGAAGAATCCATTCACCACAATACTCTATCACAAAATATATGATCTTAATTACAATCACCTTTAACTGGTTTGGTTAGACTTACGCCAGGTAGAGCCTGAACGTTCATATGATCAGGATGAGGCTTGTTATATAAAAGAACTGATAATTCAATTCAAGCAAGCAAAGGTGTTGAGTAAGAGGAGAATAAAAAAATCATTTTTAACAATAGTTTACCATAAAGCATTAAGTTTCCAAATACCGTTGGTTCAGAGATATGAAAGTATTATTTTTAAAACAATGACATTTCTCTTAAATACGTAAAGATAGACTTGTTGTACGTTGCGTTTATACGAAAATATATGTAATGTTATTTGTTAATAATCGATGAGATTGGAGGTTAAATGTGTAATATCAAAATTATATTATATTATTTGTAGCGGACCAAAACTAGATCTTCCTTTTACAATAGTTAAATATACAATGTGCTGACATTTTTCACTGGATGCATATACAACATGCAACCACCTGCTTAGTTGACAGATATATTATATGCAACTATTTTTGTAAGTATTTATACTTTTTTTTTAAATTACGAGGTTAAAGTAGTATTTGTTTTCTTGATCCTGATGGGCTAGGCAGTAACAAATAAAAAAACCTACTTTGAGGCATACTCAAAATGATTTGAGGCATATTCGGCTGAAAAGTTATCAGCCGAACCTAGGAAAAAACTATAGGTTTGGCTGATAACTTAGTATGCCTCAAATATTTCGAGTATGCCTCAAAGCAGGTTTCCAAATAAACCAGAACCAAACATGATAAGGTTTAAAAATCTTAAATAAATTAAGTTTGGGCTAGATCAGGCCCAGCAGAATCACAAAACATTTGAGCTGACTCAAATGAACAGTCGACTCACCACATCAGTAATTGATTTACCCATTTAATTATTATTAGCGCTACTAGTACTTCCTTTCTCAAAACCTCCTACTAATGCATCTCTTTTCATTTTCTCTTCCTTGGCTTTCCTACAAAAAATCACCCAACCATTCACTTCCATAGCTATGCAAACACCAATTGTACTAGACAAAGCTAAGCAATATCCTAATTTAGCATAAGATCTGCTTAAGCCCATCACTTCAAACCCTTGAAAAACATTCACTACTCCTAACACAACACAAGCATACCCTACAAAATGATGATAGGACTTCCAATATTTTCGAAACTTGTGAGTTGTTTTAGGACGAAATAACAGTGCCATAGTTTGCAATCCTCCTAAACAAAATGCTGCAAATCCAAGTTTTCGATGAAGCCCATAAACAACACCCGGTGATAGTTCTCCTAGTCGAACACCAATGGCAAATCCAATTGCCCCAAGCACAAATGCTGTGAGTTGAATTCCTACATGTACACACAAGTCACTAGGTTAGTGACTTTTTTGTGCATGTAAGGATGTATAAAGTAGCTCACCATAAGAAAAGAGAGACGTACCTGCGTGTGCATAAAACCAAATTACTCCTACGGATTGTATATTCCTGAAGTATCGAGCAGTGATAGCTCCAATTGGAAGTAAAAATCCCCATGAAACAGCATTCAAGATCCCATGAGTAATTTTCAATGTCTTAATATTGTTATGTACTCCTCCTGCACTAAAACCTGATAAGATATCAATGGTGGCAACTGATGAAAGGTCGGAAACAGTCGTTGGATGAATAGTAGGAGAGTAGCCTTGAACATAAAGGCCACGATTCCAAACCAGATTGATTTTTGTCTTGTTGGGACTAAGTTTCAGAGTGGTGAAAATTTGTACAGCAGCACCGCTATGGACTGATTCTTCTGATCCCACTCGGCCACCATAAAGAGTAGCAGAAGAAGAAACAACATGAATATCTAGTGGACGAGAAAGTAATGCGGATCGTTGAAGTTTCACTGTTGGGTCTAGAATGTAAGTTAGAACTACAATGGAACCAGAGGTTGGATCAGGAAATGCGACAAGTGCACGAGTTCCAGTCATTTCAGCAGAGGTTGGATTGATACCATAACCAACCCAACCGGAAGGTGAGATGAAAGAGCCGAAAAAGACGAGTTCAAGAGTGGAATTATGATGGTGGAATGTCCATGCAATTGAGGCTTGTTGGGTAGGAAGGGTCATGCATTTTTGGTAGGTTTTAGCGGCAGTGATTGTAGTGCAATGTGATGCATTTGCTTGTGGAGTGAGAAGAAGTATGTAGAACAGGAAGAAGAAAATCATAGTTTTGATTGTGATGAAACAAGAAATGGAGGAATTTGACATGAATGATAGAATTGAGTGTTCCGGGATGTTTTTGTATGAAATTTTTTTGTAGGAATTATCAAATGTGGAAGTAAAATACAACTAGTCGAGTAGTAATGAGTGTTTTGTACTTAACTTTAAAGCTAAGATATCACGAGTGCACGTTGGTTTGGTGGAAGTGGGTTGTTGTTGATTCTTTTGTATTTGATATAGTGACTGATGCTTCTTGTCTTTCTTTTGCACTTTCTCAAGGGTTTATAGTCCGCATCAAATGTCCAATTTGATTGTAATTATTTCAATTGAACGATATCAGAACTTTAATTTGCATCGAGTCTTCAGAGCTCAGACTCAAGACTATAAAGGGGAGAAAAGTGTAAATTTTTCTAGCTACAAATGTAAAATTCCACCGGACATGACTGATGTTATGGACTTAACCAGCAAAACATGTGACAAGTTATACGACTAGCTTTCACCACGAGACCATATTCGTAACAATTGAACTAGTTATATCTATAATACATTAATGTAAACACAACTTAATACACAATGGAAATATTTATCATAACTTTTATGTGTCTGTGTGTGTGTACGCTGTCCCTAGCCGGACAGAAAATCTACAGATCCATGAGATTGAACATTATCTCCAGATGCAGGATGCATTAGAGGAACATCATTCGAAACAGAACTTCCTGCTTGCCAAACATGATTTACATTACTGTTATCCATAGGTCCAATAACTGCAAATATCATTATCTCGTTACTCGAGTATTCAGTCTTGATATTAGACACTGGAAAGCTAAGAGACCCTGGCTGCATCGATGGTTTGTAACTTTTTAGCTGGGTCGGGTAAGCAATCATGCTACCGTTTGAATGACGAAAAGCAACAATTACTTGTGATCCAGCCATGCCTGTGCCAGTTGGATTTACCCCCCAGGCTATCCATTCATTAGAAGTTTGAGGTGCTCGATACGCAATTTCGATTTTCTTGGTGGATGCAATGTAGTTCCAGTGGAGATTTGCATTTAAGTATGGCAGGTTACTACAAGAACGGAAGAGTTTGTTACTTGAAAAAGTGTAATTTGAACATGTTT
The DNA here is from genome assembly GCF_003573695.1 of Papaver somniferum. Classification (NCBI taxonomy): domain Eukaryota; kingdom Viridiplantae; phylum Streptophyta; class Magnoliopsida; order Ranunculales; family Papaveraceae; genus Papaver; species Papaver somniferum. Next base: position 140,973,190 of record NC_039358.1, read on the forward strand.
GAGCTGAGACAACTCTGAAGAAAAGAGAAGTAGATATAAACCATAAGATCCAAATTGATTGAGAGGCTGAAGACATTGTTTTTCTGATTTTCGGAGCTTTGGCCTAACAAGAAATATATTGTAACCTTAAAACTCTGGGTAGGATGTAAATGAAAAGAACGTTTCAGATTTTTATAACTGGATTTCGGGAAGATAGTTAGTTGCTGACTATTTAGGAGTAATGCAAGGTTTAAGGGATAATAGTCATGGGGAGGAGAAGAATTTAAGACAAACGATTTCATTTCATGTTCACCTCTTCTTTTGAATTTCTTTAAAGTTTAAGCCTTTCTTACATTTTTTTTCCTTTCTGCAAAGTCTCAATTAATCTCTTGTTCTTCTACATCTCACCTAATTTTCCTGGTGTAACTACTGGATAGTATTTGGTTACCAACAAGAAGAAAAATGGTGTTTGGTGACCTCAAAAATGAAACTAAAAATCCGTGAAGTCACTTGCCAAGTTGTTTCAAGATATCTAAATATCACAAAAGAGCAGCGAATTTTAATCACATCTCATCATAGATCATATTAAAGCTAAAATAAAAAGCGAAAAGGTAAAAAACATTAATCAATACTCACTCCGTTACTGGAAAGGAGATACTTTCACTTTTTCAATTTGGCGGCCAAATTGAAAAAGTGAAAGTATCTCTTTTCCTAAAACAGAGAGAGTATTAATCTAAATGCCAAATTATAAACTATTAAGTCTTGAATTTTGTCGACAATTTATGCTAGTACCAAAAAGAATAGCGGGAAGAGGATTCGGGATAAGATGCATGGAGTGGTTCGGATCCAGATTGTTGAGTCGATGGTAATGGGGATCTGAACCAGGGCGGAGCCAGGTTTGAAGGAAAGTAGGTGCAAAATTTTTTCTACCCATAATAGGGAGTGGAAAACTGTCTTGGAAGGCAAATGCATGACCAAGGAAGAATTGAGATGACATGGATCAGAATGGGATTATTGATCTTGGTGCTCATGAGCCAAAATGGACCTGGAATAACAAGAGAGCGGAAGTGGCTAATATAAAGGAGGTAAAAGGCTCCTGAATGCTCAGGTAACACACTTATTCTATTTCGATTCTGGCCGCAGAGTTGTTTTAATTGACCTATAACCAAAACAGATGTTTAAACCTGAGCCACATAGACTCGAGGCAATGTGGACGGAGGATGATGAATTTATTGAAGTAATTAAGAAGGTCTGGAATCTTAATAGGATAAGTCAAACGCAACAAAACGATTTCAATTATGTTGCGGGTTTTTTATTGATTCCAGAAAATGGGATAATGATGTGTTTGGTAACTTGTCCAACATTGAGGATGCTTTGATTGAGCTTCATAAAGCTCAAAGTGAGTTTGATATATTTTCTATTGCTTTGATTGTGTGTTTATTTGAATTTTCTCGGGATGGAGGAAATATTTTGGAAACAAGAGTCTACGTTAGTTGGCTTCTAAAAAAGAGATTTAAAGACTAAATTTTTCCACTCTTGTACACTGGTTAGGAGAAGTAGGAATAGTATTGAAAAAGCGGCGGTATAACAACCACACCCAATAATTCGTTCGACAATCTGTATGGACTAACTCCAATATAATTCTGAGAGCACCAACTTAAAAGCGAGCTCAATTAAGAGATATATCAAAGAGCTTAATCTCAATTTCTCAATATATTCTGCAATCGGACATATAGAAATCTGTGAGCCTGATTGATATGAGAAATAACTTTGACGGTACCAAAGACCAATGCCCAAGTGCCAATCAATTTATATCTAACAAACAAAGGTCGTATTTACCAATTGATTGAACTACGCACAACCTGTGATATTTCAATTATATAAACAAATATAACGTGGAAAAGAAATAACACAAACACCGAAATTTTGTTAACGAGGCAACCACAAATGCAGAAAAACCCCGGGACCTAGTCCAGATTGAACACCACACTGTATTAAGTCGTTACATACACTATCCTACTACAAGTTAACTTCGGGATGGAATGTAGTTGACCACTAACCAAGTCTCACACCGATTAAGGTACAGTCGCGTTCCTTACGCCTATAGAACCATGCCGGATTCTGTGCACTTGATTCCCTTAGCTGATCTCACCCACAAATAAGAGTTTCTATGAACCAAAGTCAAAGATTTATAAACAAATCCATCTCCCACAGATAAGTCTATTCTGATAGATAAATTTGTCTCCCGTAGAAGCACCTATGAAGTTTTGTTCAGTCTTTTGATAAATCAAGGTGAACATGAACCAATTGATAATCCGGTCTTATACTCCCGAAGAGCAGCCTAGAAATATCAATCACCTCACAATAACTTAACTATATGGTAGTAGAAGAAGTTGTTGCGGAACCATAAAGTCTTTGATACGTAGAACTTTGTGATTAGTTTTTATATCTTACCTATCAGGGATAAATCTCGAGCAAATCTTAGAGAAGATAGTACTCAATACGATAGAACAAGTAAGTTCAAAACACGCAACTACAAATAAAATAGTTGGGTCTGGCTTCACGAATCCCAAATGAAGTCTTCAAGTCGTTAACCTAATAGGGTTTTGGAAAAACCTAGGTTAAAGGAGAATCGAATCTGGTACGCAACTAGGACACATGAAAGTGTTGGGATTAGGTTTTCCAGTTGCAAGAGTTCTCCCTTATATAGTCTTTCAAATCAGGGTTTGCTTTCAGTCAAAGCTAAGATAGCTTAGTAACAAAGCATTCACAATTCACCGTTAAATGAAATCCTGATTTATGGTTCAAGCTAAGTCTGCTTAAAAATAAAGCAACCAATCTCCACCATTAGATGGTCTTAGCTTGTTACACACAAATGAAATATACCTTCATTTAGATATGGGTAACCGTACCTAAACGTGTATATTGAGTTGGCACAATAACAATTAACCGAAGTTAGCCATACTAATACTTTTGTCTTAACCACATTCATCTAACACTTCTAGATCAAATATGATGATCAATCAATCATGAAAGATAATCAAATGAATCTAATTGTGGTTCAAACAGAGTTGTTCAATTGTTCACTATCTCATAGAAATATACATGAACCAATTAATTGGATTGATTCGTAATTGTACAAAGTACTTATACAATAATCAATTCATGAACATTAAGCCACGGTTTGCAAAGACTGCATTCCTTAATTCATAAATGTATTTGTTCATGAGTATGAAAAACATACTTAACAGATTTTAGAACTTAACCACTGTGTTCTCTAACCAGGTACGCAAACAACAGCTCCAGAACTTGGCCTTGTCCAGCCGTTCGCATACTAGGTACGCGACCAGCAGTCCCGGACCCAACTCAGGTAGAACCGTTCGCATACTAGGTACGAAAACAAGGTTCCCGGACCTTAACAGTTAAAACCGTTTGCATACTAGGTACGCAAACAAAGTTCCCGGACCTGGATCACTACAAAACAGTTTGCATACTAGGTATGCATGCCGTGTTGTATCCAGACATGGTAAATTGTTCTAAACTCCCATTTCAATCATTGAAACATCCTTAGAAGACGACAATAGAAGTCTCACACAAACTATTAACTTCAAGTAATTTTCCAGTGATCGAATGATCAATACGAAACTTTTCAAGTCGACATCAAATGATTGTCTTATACAAATCATGTAAGATGTTTCAAGGCAATTTCCACATGATCATCTTTTGACTTATTATTTAGTTTCCAACAAATAAATTGTTTCCAATTAAACTTGTCAAGAATAATGATGAACATAGTTAAAGCAAAAAGCTTCCAACACATATTTCGAGAAATAGATAACCGAGATAAACTCAGCTCGAAATATCAAACGTGTATAATATAAAAGTCTATATAGCTATATGACTTAGTCTAATTAGGAGATAAAATAGAATACACTTTTGAGTGATAGATAAGTTTTAGTCTCCACATACCTTTTGCTGATGAAGTTCCTCCAAGCTATCCTCAGTAGATCTTCGTCTTCAATCGATGAACGTCGTGAAGTCTAAAGCACAACTGCACATTGTATCCTAATTTGAGACATAGCTATAAGTAAACTAGAAATCAAGACTATAGTTTGATCAACTAAACTTGACAAACAAGATTGAGATAGCAACGCTTGCAAGTTCAACCGAGTAACACTCTAACAATCTCCCCCTTTGTCAATTTTAGTGACAAAACTATCAATACACATGGATTACAAAATAAATAAACTTTGTATCTTCTCATCCATCATGCTTGATTTCCTTGGCTCTTCAACATTCCTTGAATTCCTCGCTACTCCAAGTACTCAAGTGATTCTGAACGTGTTCAACTCAGTATCATTGTTGTTTAAGATCCGTAGCCATAACAATAAGAAAACAGATGTTCTCAATTATTGTTATACAATGTCATAATATTATTACACATCATCAAAGTCCAATTGCATTGACAATAATACTACGGTGATATGTATCACTCCCCCTTAGTCAATACTTCATCTCACAATGAAAAACACC